>NC_054869.1:558744-583744 GCF_018320785.1 Cheilinus undulatus | reverse complement strand
AAACCTGAAACTCCAATCTGTTGGACTTTGGGAGCTGATAAGAGCCACGGCTCTGCAGAATACAGTAAACACAAACTGCGCGTCTCTGCCTCGGGCTTAACATGACACTTAAGTACTACGACAAGGCCAGAGAGAAAAGGCCAGGCTGCACACACTACAAACTGCCTCTATTCTCCGCTTCAGGGCTGAAATGTCAGCGCCATTCTTTCACTCAGAGGGGAGGGACGCACAAAAGAGCCAGGATTCAATGGTGATTTGTTGCATTTTCATTCTAAGCACTGTGATTGTGCAGCGAGGTAATCATGGATCTAAACAGGCCTGAGAGGAACTCTTCTCCAAGAGTGAAACAAGAAACGCCGGCCCCCTCCCTCGCCGTCAGAGCACGCACTGTCTCTGCATGATAATCCCACCCGCTGACAAATCAAAGACTGGTCCAACATGCACTTAGAACTCTAAAGGAATCAATCCCAACATGGGAGGAGACAGGGGCAACAGAGGACACCCAGAGGGACAGGCAGAAAGCACGCTCACACGTTTCTGTAGAACACAGATCAGCAGCCTGTACGTTTACACGCATAGTTAGGACGTTTGACTGGACTACTGGGTCATCCCAGTATGACCACAGTAGAGCTATGGTGGGAGCTCAGTTAGGACGTTTGACTGGACTATTGGGTCATCCCAGTATGACCACAGTAGAGCTTTGGTGGGAGCTCAGTTAGGACGTTTGACTGGACTACTGGGTCATCCCAGTATGACCACAGTAGAGCTTTGGTGGGAGCTCAGTTAGGACGTTTGACTGGACTACTGGGTCATCCCAGTATGACCACAGTAGAGCTTTGGTGGGGGCTCAGTTAGGACGTTTGACTGGACTACTGGGTCATCCCAGTATGACCACAGTAGAGCTTTGGTGGGAGCTCAGTTAGGACGTTTGACTGGACTACTGGGTATTCCCAGTATGACCACAGTTTAGTAAGTGATTTAGAGCTCGTTTCAGACTGGAAGTGTGACACATGCCTCTCACCCGGGACCCTCCTGGATCTTTAGTTTGATTTCATGTTAATAAGTCGAGGCGTTCGGATCGCCTGCATCAGTGCTGTGTCTGACGATTCTCGCGTCTCAGGCGCAGAGAATTTAGAGGTTTGAGGCCTCGGCCATTTTTCTGTCCGCTGCGTGAGGTCCAATCCAATCTCTCTTCCTCTCTAATTCAAACCACCGAGTGGGAATAAACCACAGCAGATAAGAATCAGAGATAATGGATGCAACAGAGAATCCTAGAGAAGGTTCAGACTGGGTTGTTTTCACACAATAGTGGGGCTAAAATAGTGAACATGAGGCTGGAGGAGAGAGAACTCCTCCAGACTAAAGAACAAATGCGCTCATTTCTCTGCGACGTTTGAAGAGAGCGTCTGATTGGACTCCCTCTCTCCCGTGTGTGAGTGTTCGCAGTGTGCGGCTCTTTAACAGGCAGAAGTGGCTCACAGATCTCCATCAGCAGCCTCCTCACTGTTAACTCAAGTGTTCAGTTTCTTATTCAGCCATTAGCAGGGCTCGAACAATCTCACAATACCATTGATTAAGTGAAGGAGCCGTTCTTTAAATATCCAGGCCGACGGATCGCTGCGGGTGGAAACAGTCAGACCCGCTGACTCTCTGACTGCACACTGAGACTCATGAAATCAGACGGTAACCACGCTCACACATGACTTCCTGTTTTATAGGCTAGGGGTTTTAGAATCAGGCTGTTTTCACATGAGGAACCCAGACCTGGATCTGAGCACGCTTGACCTCAAGGTCAGGCGTATTTGATCAGAACTGAAGAGTGCTGTATTTGTGCTGAGTCTGCTTGAAGAGGCAGCCCCAGGTAGGATTTCTACATACTTGAGCAAGGTAAGCCAAAGACATGAGGGCAACCGTGCTCTGGTCTGGGGTAATCATCAGTGGGCGGAACTGCTCAGTCTTCAAAAACTGTCGCATTCATGCAGCGCAGGCCCGTGTCATCCTCTGAGCTGTAGCTAGATATCGAAGGAGGAAGAGGGCCTTTTTTACGTCCCATGCCTCTGGAGCTTCAGGGCGCTGGGTTTGCACCTCTACGCCCTCAGACTACAACGCCAACAAATGAAAGATCAGCGCAAGAGTAGTCCCCCTTACAGCTGTTAGACCTGTGAACGCCACATGCAGCCAGCAGGGCGAAGCCCTCGGGACCCTTGCCGCCGATGAAGAGGACATCCCAGAGCAGCAAGAGCACCATGGAGGTGAGCGTTGTTGGGGGTGCTTAGGTGTGGTGGACTAGTTCCAAGCCCAGATGTCTTCATAGGAGTAATGGTAGTACGGTAGACCCCTGTAGACGGGCTGAAGCAGTGAACTGGTCCGGATCCATAAATCCAAACATAGGATTAGAGTCAGAAGAACAGAAACGTCACCGATAGAGAGCATCTTTTTTATTTTTCTAAGTTCCTGCTGGACTAGAGACGTGTTCAGAGGGTGGAAGGACTCTGAGCTCTGACCAAGGACTGTTGGCTATTTGGAGATTTACCATTTGGGTATGACCTGTAGTCTAGGCAGGACCTAGACTGGCAAGGAAGGAATGTTTTATAAGCCTGCAAAAGCAGAGGGTAGAATGTTCATGAAGCTGGGGCTGTTGGGGCGTCTGTCCCTCCATTTTTGCCAGATTTTATGCCATAGTTGGCAACTTTTGGAAAAGTGGGTTGGCCTGACAGTGGAAATAATGGAACACTCTAGCTTTGGTTCCTGCATGTGATTATGGGTAATGTTTGGTTCGCTTTAGCTAAATGGTGAGGGGCTTCTGGTCTTGCCTGGGGCCCCTCACCCCTGAATCCGGCCCTGCAGACACTGTGACTGCTGTCATTATTAGTGACAGATCTCAGACTTTAGCGTCTTTAGAAGGGAAAACTTGAGTTTTATTCTGGCGGGGTGTCACACCTTTACACGATCATCACAGTCCGAGCACAGAGCAAGCGAGCAGAGAGAGGCAGAGAGAGAGGCTGGTGGCGGCGGAGGGCAGGGGTGCCTGAACTCAGACGGCGCTTGTCGTGAGATTGGACCCGGTCCATTTTTATCCCCAATAACAAAGGCGGGTCGGGAGACATTTTGCCCGTCAGGCCGCTGAGGCTGAGCAGACAAAGAGGTGAAACAAATCCTGCAGAGGCTTCAGAGCGCCCCCCCCCCCACACACACAGCCAGACAGGAACCTCCCTCCCCCTCCCCCCTCCCTCCCTCCCTCAGCTGGCAGCCTCCTCTCCATTAAAGAGCTGCTGTTAATTATACCTGGATCGTGCGGCGTTCAGGGCCCATGGTTAGCGGCTATCATCAACCCCCACCCCCATGTAACCACTAAACTATGGAGAGCTGCAGGTTTAACCCTTTAAACCCGTCCATGGCTCCCAGAATCAGTGTCAGACTAAAACCAGATCACTGGAACCACAATCTCAGACCCAGCACACCCGTCCATAGCGTGGCAAAGGTCCAGGCGTCTGTGTTATAGATGAATGATAAGACTTCTGCTCTAGAACATTATACATATTTATATTATTAATACATACTCACCAATCAGGGTGCTAGTCTCTGCTCTGCTACAGGATCCAGTCCAGACCTCCGTCCCCAGACTATGATTCCTTTCATTAACACACAGAACAGTCTGGATAGGTTTGATCATTTCAGGAAAAATATGAGCTCACTTTGAATTTGAGGGCAGCACCACATCCCAGAAAAGTAGGGACGGACAATAAAAGGCTGGAAAAGTAAGAGGTACTTCTGAAAAACAGCTGGAGGAGCATTAAAGCTAATGAGGCCAATTATCAACAGGTCAGTCACATGACTGGGTATAAAAGGAGCATTTTAGAGAGGCTGAGTCTCTCAGAAGTAAAGATGGGCAGAGGTTCACCAGTCTGAGAAAAACTGAGTCTGAAAATCTCCCTCCATGTACAGTCCATAACATCATCAAAAAAATCTGGAGAAATCTCTGAGAGAAGGGCCAAGGCTAAAGGGGCCCTCAGGGGCCCTCAGGGGCCCTCAGGGGCCACTGCAAAACAAACAGACATGATTCTGTACTGAAATCACTGCATGGGCTCAGGAACACTCCAGAAATCATTGGACACGGTTACATGTTTTTTAATTCGGAATTTATTATTCAGAATTAAATAAGTCGGAATTAAAGTATTCTCCTTCGCGTTTACATGGAAATGGTAATTCTGAATTGAGCTTTACATGGAAAACACGTTTAATCGCCTTTATTCAATTCTGCTTAAGGTAAGGGGGTTGGGAAGGGTTCTGATTGGACGGGGGTGGACGTGACGTATTTACGTCTACCGGAAGAAAACAAACTCCGTCTGCTTCCATCCATCCACTCTTTTCATTACATCCATATCTTCAAAGGCTCTTATCAAATAAACAGTCTCGGCTCGAGTCCAACACTTGCTTCGGCGGCCATCCTGGAATATGCACCCGCTAGCACAGAATATGTGCGTCATCGCGACAGGACAAGGGAGCGAGCGTGCACAGAATGACCGGAATTAAATTAAAGCGGAATGAATATATACACGATCGAGGAATTATTCAATTTGGATTTAAAATCAGAATAAACCAGCTACCTACTAATTTTATTCTGAATTAAAGGGGAATAAAGCTCTCATGTAAACGTAGCCATTGTCTGTCAACACAGTTGGCCGTGCCATCCACCAATGACAGTTAAAGCTGGATCATGGAGAGAAGAAGCCATATGTGAACAGGATCCAGAAACACCGTGGTCTGTCTTCTCTGGACCAAAGCTCATTTAACATGGACTGAGGAAAGATGGAAAACTGTTCTGTGGTCAGAGGAAACATAGAAAACTGTTCTGTGGTCAGAGGAAACATAGAAAACTGTTCTGTGGACTGAGGAAACATAGAAAACTTTTCTGTGGTCAGAGGAAACATGGAAAACTGTTCTGTGGTCAGAGGAAACATGGAAAACTGTTCTGTGGACTGAGGAAACATAGAAAACTTTTCTGTGGTCAGAGGAAACATGGAAAACTGTTCTGTGGTCAGAGGAAACATGGAAAACTGTTCTGTGGTCAGAGGAAACAAGGAAAACTGTTCTGTGGTCAGAGGAAACCACAGAGGCCAGGACTCCATCACCTATTCTTCTGTAAACACGGTCCTGTCCCGACTTTTTTTGAGATGTCTTGCTGCAATCAAAGTCAGAATGAGCTCATATTTATTCCTGAAAGGTTAAAATGTCTCAGTTTAACCTCTGACCTGTCATTTCTGTGAATCAAATATTGGATTATGAGATTTGACTTGTTTTATTATATTTTACACAGTGACCCGTGGTGGTTTTATAAGAGACATAATCCCGGGTTTCCTCTGTAGTTATGTCCAGGAACTGTAGATCTCATCATCCACACCTGCCCAGGTATCTTTGACAAATATCAGAATGAGGTTTTCTGGGACTTAAAGGTCACATATTTAACATAAAGGTCACATATTTGACATAAAGGTCACATATTTGACATAAAGGTCACATATTTAACATAAAGGTCACATATTCAAAATAAAGGTCACATATTTAACATAAAGGTCACATATTTAACATAGAGGTCACATATTCAACATAAAGGTCACATATTTGACATAAAGGTCACATATTTAACATAGAGGTCACATATTTAACATAAAGGTCACATGTTTGACATAAATGTCACATATTTAACATAGAGGTCACATATTCAAAATAAAGGTCACATATTTAACATAAAGGTCACATATTCAACATAAAGGTCATATATTTAACATAAAGTTCACATATTTGACATAAAGGTCACATATTTAACATAAAGGTCACATGTTTGACATAAAGGTCACATATTTAACATAGAGGTCACATATTCAAATTAAAGGTCACATATTTAACATAAAGGTCACATATTCAACATAAAGGTCACATATTTAACATAAAGGTCACATATTTAACATAAAGGTCACATATTCAAAATAAAGGTCACATATTTAACATAAAGGTCACATATTTAACATAGAGGTCCCATATTCAACATAAAGGTCACATATTTAACATAAAGGTCACATATTTAACATAGAGGTCACATATTCAACATAAAGGTCACATATTTAACATAAAGGTCACATATTTGACATAAAGGTCACATATTCAAAATAAAGGTCACATATTTAACATAAAGGTCACATATTTAACATAAAGGTCACATATTCAACATAAAGGTCACATATTTAACATAAAGGTCACATATTTAACATAAAGGTCACATATTTAACATAAAGGTCACATATTTGACATAAAGGTCACATATTTAACATAAAGGTCACATATTTAACATAAAGGTCACATATTTAACATAAAGGTCACATATTTGACATAAAGGTCACATATTTAACATAAAGGTCACATGTTTGACATAAAGGTCATATGTTTGACATAAAGGTCACATACGTAACATAAAGGTCACATATTTGACATAAAGGTTACATATTTAACATAAAGGTCACATATTCAACATAAAGGTCACATATTTAACATAGAGGTCACATATTCAAAATAAAGGTCACATATTTAACATAAAGGTCACATATTTGACATAAAGGTTACATATTTAACATAAAGGTCACATATTCAACATAAAGGTCACATACGTAACATAAAGGTCACATATTTAACATAAAGGTCAGATATTTGACATAAAGGTCACATATGTAACATAAAGGTCACATATGTAACATAAAGGTCACATATTTGACATAAAGGTCACATATTTAATATAAAGGTCACATATTTGACATAAAGGTCACATATTTAACATAAAGGTCACATGTTTGACATAAAGGTCACATGTTTAACATAAAGGTCACATACGTAACATAAAGGTCACATATTTGACATAAAGGTCACATATGAAACATAAAGGTCACATATTTGACATAAAGGTCACATATCTAACATAAAGGTCACATATTTGACATAAAGGTCACATATGTAACATAAAGGTCACATATTTGACATAAAGGTCACATATCTAACATAAAGGTCACATATTTGACATAAAGGTCACATATTTAACATAAAGGTCACATATTTGAAATAAAGGTCACATATTTAACATAAAGGTCACATATTTAACATAAAGGTCACATATTTGACATAAAGGTCACATATTTGACATAAAGGTCACATATTTGACATAAATGTCACATATTTAACATAAAGGTCACATATTTGACATAAAGGTCACATATTTGACATAAAGGTCACATATGTAACATAAAGGTCACATATTCAACATAAAGGTCACATATCTAACATAAAGGTCACATATTTAACATAAAGGTCACATATTTGACATAAAGGTCACATATTTGACATAAAGGTCACATATTTAACATAAAGGTCACATATTTGACATAAAGGTCACATATTTAACATAAAGGTCACATATTTGACATAAAGGTCACATATTTAACATAAAGGTCACATATTTGACATAAAGGTCACATATTTGACATTTCTCCTCAGAGATCATAAAGATGTCCTAAACCTTCATGGCTGACTATCATCCCTTAGACTGCAGGGTTTTCCCAGAATGCCTTGGGGCATTAGATACTTTTGCACCATGGATGAAGTTACTGACTCAGTTGCCCCAGCTGAGGGGAGCAATCACACCAGACAATGGATGGAAGAGGACTTCCTGTTCCAATCAGTGCCAGCTGTAGTCTCTCACGGTGGTCTACTGTCTTAACCCACAAGGACCATAACCCAGGTGTCACATGACCTTCAAATGTCCTGTTAGAGACCTGGCAGAGCGTTGGTGAAAGGATTCAAACAAGGCAACAACGGGATTAAAATGGCAAAAAAAATAAAATAAAACTAATATAGAAATGCAGCAAGATAGGGTTAAAAATGGGCTTAAGAGGCAAAAACAGGTTAAAAAAAAAAAAAGAAAAAGCCAGATTAACCTGTAAAAACAGGTCAAAACTGGCAAAAATGAGTTACAGTGGGAAAAAAAATGTTCGAAAGTAAAATATAGTTACAGAAATTCTTTAAAATAGGCAAAAATGACTTACAGAAATGCTAAAAGGTGCAAAAATGAGTGGAAAATGGTGAAAAAATAGGTGTAAAGTGGAAAACAGCTGCAAAATCTGCTTAGATGAAGAAGGAAAATGGGGTTCAAAAGTGAATTAAAAGTGGAAAAAATGAGCAGAGAGTGGGAAAAATTGGCATAAATGAGCAGAAACAGTGGTGAAAAGCAGTTAAAAAGCTCCTGTTTCACTGATCCAGCACACACATTGATGCCATCAATAAATCCTGATTGTGGAGGGCCATTCACCGGGTTTTTGTATCAAAAAAAGCCCCTGAAAATGATTTTTGTTGTTAAACTAATTGGGTTTGGCTTGTGTTGTATTATTTTCCAATAATAGATGAACCACAAAAGCCAAACGTGACATCTAAGTCACATTTCCCATCGTTGACATCAGAGCTAGGTGTGTTTAAGTCAGAGTGTGTTGTACACTCTACTGAGTGTGATGCCCCGCAGTAATGCTGCTGAGGAAGAACGGGTGCTCTAATGGGTTAAAGGGGCTCTAGAAAGATTTAGAAAAACATCAGTGTAGCGACACCGCCGGCCATTAGGCCAACTACAACAACACTGTGTTGCTCGTCTAGACGGCGCGCTCCTTGCTGATAAACGAGCCTCCGGTTTATCAGCTGATACACACGCAGACCGAGATGATTTACCGATATCATGTATACAGAGGAGGAAAGTGAAGTAACACTTTAAAGTTCCACCAACTAAAAATGAAAATGAATGAAGTATATTTGAACCTCTAGTGCGGACACGCCACAAAATCAAATATGGGTTCATATGAGGCGATTAAGAAAAGACGATATTTTCACAACCATTTCCATGAATGAACAACTTCGTTAGCGCAGCTTTGACCAAATGTATTGTCTTTTTATGTGTGTAATGTGTAAAGTGTATTGAATGGGACGCGTTTTAGAGCAGAAGCAGCAGGGCTAACATTGATTAGCTCTGATAACGGTGCCTCGACCGCAGATATCAGACAGCTGACATTATGTGTTGAAGGTATTTAACCAGCTAAGTATCAAAAAATAAACTCAGTAAGTTGAGTCCAGTGCCAGGAAGCAAGAAAAGATGAAATATTATCCAGAAAACACTAAATGAGCAACGTGACATTCTCGTTGTTTGGATAGCATCTTCGTAAGCAAGCTAACGTGATGTAGCGTATGGTTTATACAACATAAAACACTACATTGTATTTCATGGTCCGGAGTGATGCTTTATCTTTTCCACAGAAAGACGGCCATCTCTGGATCGGGGTTTATCCCGAGCGCCGAGCTAAGCTCCCTCCATTTCTCAAATGATCCACCGATATTTATCCTGGATGTCCCCCTGCGTCGGTCACTCTCTCTTTTAGCTGAACGGGCCTCAGCAGATAAAACTATCTTAGTTTTTTATGTTTTTGTGGAGTTTGTGTCGTTTAGCAGCCTTCTCCATTCAACACGCCGTTGTCAGGTATAAACAGAGCAGGGGGGTGCGTGCATTACGTAGTACCCGACGTCACTTCCGTTGAGATTTCGTGGAAAATTCGGCCCGAGTTCTTGACAGAGAGATGACTCCACAGGCTTATACAGGCAAACAAGGAAGACATAAAGAGCCTCAGTCTTCACACCGGGATAAAGTGTGCACCATTATAGACTCAAAAGTGGGAAGTTTTAAAGCAGAAATCTTACATAGAGCCCCTTTAATGTGGTCCAAATGTTCTAGACCAGGGGTGTAAACTCAGTCACAGCAGGGGCCGGACTCTGGATTCAGGACTAACCTGAGGTCCTAACAGGGTCACCTTTATAACCAGAAACTGTCAACCTCATTTCACCAGTGATACATGAGTTTGACATTAAAACAGCTAAAAAGATGAGTCTAAAGGCTCACAATCTGAGAAAAGTACATTTATTAGTTCAAAAAGCTCAAAACATGAAATTGAAATTGAAAATTAATGTTTTTTTCATGTAATGTTCATGTAAATATAAAGAAAGACAAAATCATGAGTTTAAAAGGTCAAAATATGAAACAAAATTTGTTATCATGAAATTAAAGTAAAAAAAATGATTCAAAGTTTCAAATTTTAAATCTAAAAGGTCAAACTGTGGGATTATGACGTCAAAGTCAGGAGTTAAAAATATCAGATAAAAAACAAATTAACTGCTTAAAAATGTCAGAATATACCTCAGATTTAGAATTATAAACCTTAAAGCTCAAAATATTCAATGAGAAGTCAAAAAGTATGAAATAAAAAGTCAGAATCCTAAATCTGAGTTCTGATTGTGAGATGCTAAATTGAAAATGTGAAATTTAAACACAAATTGATTTCTTTTCCCACGTCTCTGACTTCTTATCTAAATATTTTTACTCCTGACTTTTTCAGATTTTATGACTTAACAAGGAAATCTTCAATCATCAGGATACGTTCACATTTTTATACTTGAGTAAATCTGCAGACCTCAGACTGATGGGACGGTTAGAACAGAAATATCAGATCATCTAAGGGCCGGACTTAACCGTTCCACGGGCCGGATTTGGTCCCCGGGCCTTGAGTTTGACACCTGTGTTATAGATTAACAAGAACAAGTATCTGTATGTGAAACATCTGACCACACTATGATGGACTTAAACTGGAAAAAGTCAGATTGACCCATCATAGCTACAGATGAGCTGCTAGCAAACAAACACTGTTTTCAGATGATGTAACCAGGTAACGCCAGCGGTTTCAGTTCTACTGGCTTATCTGAGACTTCAGAGTCAATGTTTTAAATGTGGTCATTTTGGGATTATTTGTAACTGTGGTTTTAAAGTGTATGCCCCCCCGCTGGTCGTTGCCCTGACACCATCAGAAACAGGAGCTTTCTCTTCAGTCTGGAGTATTTAAGGCAAACATGTTCAGAATATTCTCCTTTGTTTCTGTAATAAATCACCGTTCTATCTTCCACACTCTAGAAGCTTCTGAAGCAGAGTCAGCTGTGCTCCTCAGGGCTCCGCCTCCTCCTGGTCTGGATCACATGAGATCTCACAGATGTGATGGTTTCAGCTTTACCGTGAGTCAGGGACAGAGATCCTGAGACCGCCAGCGTTTCTCTGCTTAGAGAGCAGAAGCCGAGCCCCGGGTGTTCCCGCTGTCTGTCGCTGTCGGTGCGGCTGCACTCTGCTGATTGAGCCGGCTTTGTTTAATTAATCTCAGCCTTGATGGAATGGTGGTTGGAGGGGGCGGGGCTTATTCCTGCAGCCCGGGCTGACGCAGCTGCCCGGTAAGCCTTAAACTCATCGCAGTAATGTGCTGGGAGAGAAACCTGCAGGCCTTCGATCTTATCACCCACAGACACTCCCTCCTGATTTAGACCCCCCCCCCCCCCCCGCTGCAGTGAGCAGCCATGTTTTATCATTGATTAATATGCTAAGTGTCCACTGATGTTAGCACGCACACGGCTGTTTCTCTGGAGGATTCTGATTCATCAGCAGACGTTTAAACCTGGACCTGTTCATCTCTGCAGGACGGGGCCAGACCTACGACCTGCTTTCCAGACACCATCACACCTTTAAAGCCGCTCACCTGGTCATTAATGCATGAAACAAGCATCCAAATAACACCCCCGACAGAAACAGCTGATCGCAAAGCACGGAAAGTTTGAGCCGCTTTTCCCCCTCGTCATGAGAAATTCATCCATGAAACAAAAACAATTAAATACACCGCAAGGTTTCCAGGTATAAAGATGCAGGTAGAAAGGTGTAGCTCATGTTAACGCCGTGACGTTCAGCAGGTAGAAAGGTGTAGCTCATGTTAACGCCGTGACGTTCAGCAGGTAGAAAGGTGTAGCTCATGTTAACGCCGTGACGTTCAGCAGGTAGAAAGGTGTAGCTCATGTTAACGCCGTGACGTTCAGCAGGTAGAAAGGTGTAGCTCATGTTAACGCCGTGTCTGTTAGCTCGTGTTAACGCCGTTTCCGTTAGCTCGTGTTAACGCCGTGTCTGTTAGCTCGTGTTAACGCCGTTTCCATTAGCTCGTGTTAACGCCGTGTCTGTTAGCTCGTGTTAACACCGTGTCTGTTAGCTCGTGTTAACGCCGTGTCCGTTAGCTCGTGTTAACGCCGTGTCTGTTAGCTCGTGTTAACGCCGTGTCTGTTAGCTCGTGTTAACACCGTGTCTGTTAGCTCGTGTTAACACCGTATCTGTTAGCTTGTGTTAACGCCGTGTCCGTTAGCTCTTGTTAACGCTGTGTCCGTTAGCTCGTGTTAACACCGTTTCCGTTAGCTCGTGTTAACACCGTGTCTGTTAGCTCGTGTTAACGCCGTGTCTGTTAGCTCGTGTTAACGCTGTGTCCGTTAGCTCGTGTTAACACCGTGTCCGTTAGCTCGTGTTAACGCCGTGTCTGTTAGCTCGTGTTAACGCCGTTTCCGTTAGCTCGTGTTAACGCCGTGTCTGTTAGCTCGTGTTAATGCCGTTTCCGTTAGCTCATGTTAACGCCGTTTCCATTAGCCCGTGTTAACGCGGTTTCCGTTAGCTCGTGTTAACGCGGTTTCCGTTAGCTCGTGTTAACGCCATTTCCATTAGCTCGTGTTAACGCCGTGTCTGTTAGCTCATGTTAACGCCGTCTCCATTAGCTCGTGTTAACGCCGTGTCTGTTAGCTCATGTTAACGCCGTTTCCATTAGCTCGTGTTAACGCCATTTCCATTAGCTCATGTTAATGCCGTTTCCGTTAGCTCGTGTTAACGCCGTTTCCGTTAGCTCGTGTTAACGCCGTTTCCATTAGCTCATGTTAATGCCGTTTCCGTTAGCTCATGTTAACGCCGTTTCCATTAGCTCATGTTAATGCCGTTTCCGTTAGCTCATGTTAATGCCGTTTCCGTTAGCTCGTGTTAACGCCGTTTCCGTTAGCTCATGTTAACGCCGTTTCCGTTAGCTCGTGTTAACGCCGTTTCCATTAGCTCGTGTTAACGCCGTTTCCGTTAGCTTGTGTTAACGCCGTTTCCGTTAGTTCATGTTAACGCCGTTTCCATTAGCTTGTGTTAACGCCGTTTCCGTTAGCTCGTGTTAACGCCGTTTCCGTTAGCTCGTGTTAACGCCGTGTCTGTTAGCTCGTGTTAACGCCGTTTCCGTTAGCTCGTGTTAACGCCGTTTCCGTTAGCTCGTGTTAACGCCGTTTCCGTTAGCTCATGTTAACGCCGTTTCCATTGGCCCGTGTTAACGCGGTTTCCGTTAGCTCGTGTTAACGCGGTTTCCGTTAGCTCGTGTTAACGCCATTTCCATTAGCTCGTGTTAACGCCGTGTCTGTTAGCTCATGATAACGCCGTCTCCATTAGCCTGTGTTAACGCCGTGTCCATTAGCTGTAACGCCGTGTCTGTTAGCTCATGTTAACGCCGTGTCTGTTAGCTTGTGTTAACGCCGTGTCTGTTAGCTCATGTTAACACCGTTTCCATTAGCTCGTGTTAACGCCGTTTCCATTAGCTCGTGTTAACGCCGTTTCCATTAGCTCGTGTTAACGCCGTTTCCATTAGCTCATGTTAATGCCGTTTCCGTTAGCTCATGTTAACGCCGTTTCCATTAGCTCGTGTTAACGCCGTTTCCGTTAGCTCGTGTTAACGCCGTTTCCGTTAGCTCATGTTAACGCCGTTTCCATTTGCTCATGTTAATGCCGTTTCCGTTAGCTCGTGTTAACGCCGTTTCCGTTAGCTCGTGTTAACGCCGTTTCCGTTAGCTCATGTTAACGCCGTTTCCGTTAGCTCGTGTTAACGCCGTTTCCATTAGCTCATGTTAATGCCGTTTCCGTTAGCTCATGTTAATGCCGTTTCCGTTAGCTCGTGTTAACGCCGTTTCCATTAGCTCATGTTAATGCCGTTTCCGTTAGCTCATGTTAATGCCGTTTCCGTTAGCTCGTGTTAACGCCGTGTCTGTTAGCTCATGTTAACACCGTTTCCATTAGCTCGTGTTAACGCCGTTTCCATTAGCTCATGTTAACGCCGTTTCCGTTAGCTCATGTTAATGCCGTTTCCGTTAGCTCATGTTAACGCTGTTTCCATTAGCTCGTGTTAACGCCGTTCCCGTTAGCTCGTGTTAACGCCGTTTCCGTTAGCTCGTGTTAACGCCGTTTCCGTTAGCTCGTGTTAACGCCGTTTCTGTTAGCTCATGTTAACGCCGTTTCCGTTAGCTCGTGTTAACGCCGTTTCCATTAGCCCGTGTTAACGGCGTCGCTGCAGCAGCTGTTTTCCTCACAGGTCGTGCTCACCGCCGTCCTCTTCAGAAAACATTCACATGAAGCAGACGCTCCTTTTTTAAAGCCCTGTAGTGAGATGGACGGTCACAGGCGGCAGAAATGGCGAGGAAATACTATAAATATGCATTCCATTACATTTGGGAGAATTTAATTCAGGGCAAATAATTTGAGAGATGAGCGGCGCTGGAGCGCTGGTCTTAATGGACAGGTGTCCACTTAAAATCTGCAGCAAAGCTAAGACTAATGGATTGCTTTATATGCAGCACATTCAGAGAATGGAAAAGGGATTGGGAGAGCTTAAGCGCCTGAAGCACCCTGCATGCACAGACTCTGCATAAATACGCCGCTTTAATTTCCACAAGTCGGCCGTTTGTCAGACGTAACCTTTTTGCAGCTCCGTGTTTCAGCACAATGAAAATTAACCTGCCCGTCACACAGAGACACACAAACACAGAAACACGGCGCCGGAGCGAGCAGAGATGACCGCTGCTTATTACCCTGCATGTTTGCTCTGTTCGAGCGCATCTCTAAGGATTTATTCAGACTTATTTTCATGTTTTATGGCTCATTTGAACGTGTTTGTACTCACATCAGGACAGAGCGCTCACAGCTTTAATCCTGTTTCCATGATGCCACAGAGAGACGGCCCTACTCTGCATATTTAACACAACGCTAAAAACGTCAGACTCTTTAGTCCTAGTAATGTCTGCATTTAAAGACCACTTTATTAGGTACACCTGTTTAGCTGTAAATGTCTCATCATGGCAGTAACTACCTGCAGGAGGACGAGCGTCAGAGCGATGAAGGACGGTGGCAGTCAGGATTTTCACGCCGTCACCACCATCTCTACGGTTAACAGAGAACGGAGGCAAAAAGAGCAGCGGTTCTTTACGGCAAGACGAACAAACGCTGGTCCATGACAACCAGAAACTCTCGCCAGTGAGAGGCAGAGAAGACGATGAGCTAAAAATAGATCTCTGATGATAAAAGTCATTTCTGTTAACAAGAAGAGCTAGACTGAGATTCTAGTGCTGGAGAGGCGCTGTCGTATTTATTCAGCATACATGCAGAGGTGAGAGAGCACGAGCTGTTAGGATGATTCTGCTGCTCTGTTTACCGGGGGAGAAGTGACACCAACGCCTTTAACCTTTACCTGTCTGGAACAAAGAACAGAACACGCCCAAACTGTCTATGGAGTAAAAACACTGATCCAATATCTCACTGATGGTCCATAATAAAATAATGACAATATCATAATAATTCAATAATAATAATGATAATAATAATAATAATAATAATGATATATAAAATAATGACAATATCATAATAATTCAATAATAATAATGATAATAATAATAATAATAATGATATATAAAATAATGACAATATCATAATAATTCAATAATAATAATAATAATAATAAAATAATAATATATAAGATAATGACAATATCATAATAATTCAATAATAGTAATAATAATAATAATAATAATAATAAAATAATAATATATAAAATAATTACAATATCATAATAATTCAATAATAATGATAATAATAATAATAATAATAATAATAATATATAAAATAATGACAATATCATACTAATTCAATAATAATAATAATAATAATAATAATAATAAAATAATAATATATAAGATAATGACAATATCATAATAATTCAATGATAATAATAATAATAATAATAATAAAATAATAATATATAAAATAATGACAATATCATAATAATTAAATAATAATAATAATAATAATAATAAAATAATATATAAGATAATGACAATATCATAATAATTCAATAATAATAATAATAATAATAATAATAAAATAATATATAAGATAATGACAATATCATAATAATTCAATGATAATAATAATAATAATAATAATAATAATAAAAATAATATAAAATAAGTGTTTAATGAGCTTTTTAAAATTCCATTCTGCTTTATTTACACATTTTGAATGAAACACGATTAGATTATTATTCCAATGAAGAAGCCACTTTTAGAAATATCTTCTCATATATTTTACTTTATTTTTTTGTTTTGTTTTTCTTCATTTTATGTTTTCATTTCTTTATCTTATTATTTTTTTTCCAGTCCTGATTTTTATTTGATCTTTTTCCCTTATTATTTGGACTTTTTAATTCTATATTTCCAACTTTATCTTTTAATGTCTACTGACCATTTTGAATTTTCAGCTAAATTATTTGAGTTTAAAAATTTCTCCTTAATGTTTTCTGTTGTCTTAGAAATGGCTGTCATAGTCTTGTTGAAAACTGAAAACATGGTTTAGATCTGTTCACCTTTAGTTTCTTTTTGAATTGGCAGAAATGGGCTTCCATAAAAATGTGTGTGTTTTTCCAGATAGGCAGCTCATTTGTTTCCTCATTTTTAATATCCTAAATATTATAAAGGTGTTGATTTATTTTTAGAGACTGGTTGAAGAGGATCATTCTGGATGAGAACCAGTAACTCCAGTGCCTGCTGTGAAGGTTGTCCATCACATTTAAAAGTCCTTTATTTCATATATTCAGTTTAGAGTTTAGATATTACTATGTGTGTTTCTATGGTTACGGTTAGAGGAAATAAACATTTGTTGTTTTGTAGCAGTGGGTGATGAACCAGAGCAGAGACGGATCAGACCCACACCTCCGTTACAGAGAGTAAAACAGCACGACTCCATCGACGTGACCCAGAGCTTCCTCAGGTTTAAATGTTGAACAAACCTCTAAATCTCTGAGCTTCTTCTCTGGCTGACTTTAAATTTCACCATTAAAGAAAATGAAACCTGAGAGAAAACAGGATCATTTAGATTTTTACACTGCAGCATTCTCAGTTCAGACTTTTTATCTCAAAATAAAGACTTTTATCTTACTGTGGGGATTTTTTCATAAATATGTTTTTATTTTTATTTTTGATTTTTAATTTAATAATTTTAACTTTATCTTAATTTTGTTGTACTTTTTTTTTTTTTTTTTTTTACAAAAACACCTTTAGTTTCTTTTTTATCTTCATTATTCAGTGGCAGCAGTGGGCTTCTGTATGTTAGCAGAGAAAATTAGCAGGTGTCCTGCTTTATTTTTTTATGGAAACACGTTTTTTAAAAATCCTCTTTTTTATTATAAATCCTGTTTTTTTTTAATCCTACATATTAAAAGGCTGGTAAATGTTTTCTCTTTACGTCTGTGCTCTGCATGTTTTTGTTTTTGTTTTTTGTTTTGTTTTGTTTTTGTTTATTTATTTATTTTTTATGGAAACACGTTTTTAAAAAATCATCTTTTTTATTATAAATCCTGTTTTTTATTCCTACATATTAAAAGGCTGTTGAATGCTTTTTCTTCACGTCTGTGTTCTGCATGTTTTTTTTTTTTTGTTTGTTTGTTTGTTTTTGTTTACTTATTAAAACGCGTTTTTTTTTAAATCTCTTTTTAATTACAAATCCTGTTTTTTATTCCTACATATTAAAAGGCTGTTGGATGTTTTTTCCTCACCGTCTGTGCTCTGCATGTTTCTGCAGGATCCCACAAAGCTGACAGAATATTTCCTCATGCAAGCGTTTCAACAGCTGTGAATCAAAGTGCCGTTTCTCCGGTGAGGGTCTCAGAGATTTGATGGTTTTCTGATTTTCCCCGGTCTTCATGAGCAGCTTCTTTCTGTGGATCAGACCCAGAACTGCGGTACTGAACACGTGTGTGTTTGTCAGCCATTGCAGACTTCTCCTCTGGGTTACACTCAGTCTTTGTTTTCAGCGTCTGCAGTCCATCTCTGCTGCTGAGAACACAACATGACGTTCCCTTTAACATTCTGTGAATTTAAGGAGGCAGCATTTTCTCATCCCGAGCTCTAAAACTGGGACTGACTCTTCTTCATCATTCTTAATTTCATTTCCAGATAAATATCTGATGATCATAAATCTGCAGCTGTCTAGAGGACAGAGGGGCTTAGAGATGTTTGCAGAGCCTGGATGCTGCAGGAGAATCCTGGCTGTGCTCACAGGAACATTTAGAATTAAAACATGGAGAAATGAGTGAAGCACTTCCTCCGCCCTCCTCTGACGGCTGTGACTGACGGCGTGCTGCAGGACTATGACCACATGGAGGGCTTCTGCTCTTTTCCACGCCGTCTTTCCATCTCAGGTCGATGAAGCAGCGTTTCAGTTAAAGGTGTTAAACACGTATCAGTGTGGGACAGCTAGAGCTCCTCTCTTTTATTCCTATTAATAGCAGCGACAGGAGAGCATCACTCTGCTAAATATAAATATTAATAAAAGTCACAAAGCTACTGAGACAGTGGGCTAATGTCAGGGTGTCACCTAGTGGTCAGTCCGCCTCACTGCAGAGAGTTTCAGGGAAGTCTGAGCTCAGTCCAGGTGAACATGAACCTTTTCAGGACCATGAGCCTCCCTGTGCAGCCATGACACCCTCAGCCCCCCATCAGTCTAATGCCACTGAGCACGCCATCTATGTGAAGCAGAAAGGTGCTGCAGGTGATTCATCACCATGGCGACCATACATCCCAGTGTGTCCAGTTTTAAAGCTCCATATGTCTGCAGGTCTGAAAGAGAGCCTGACCCCGTCTAAACCAGAACAATGCTCCAGCCCTTAACTCTGATTTCAGAGTCCTATTGCTGTGATTTATATCCGGTGGTGTGGCTGTTCTGGGACCCCCCCCCCCCCCCAGATGACACTGATTAGATCAGAAGCAGAATGAAGGAGGAGCTGGGGTGGAGGAAGGTTGCAGAAAGCAACGTGTAAAAGAGGCTAGGCAGGCTAGAGCGGTTTAAATATGGCAGCATGGGTGTCATCAGCCAATAGCGTGCTTGGAGGCAGATCAGCTGAGCTGCTGAGGGCTGGAGTGAGATCAGCTGATGTCAAATATTCATACAACTCTCCTGTACACATTGATACGATCTCTTCAGACCCTTGTCTGAATCAAACGCCGGTTTGATTTTACTTCTCGCTGATATTTTAAATCAGAAACAGTGTTTATGTCTCTATTTAGAGCTGTAAACACATCTGAGTGTTAGTATGTTGTTGTTAACACGGCTGCTGAGTGTGAAGCACGCTCATGTGATGAAACGTTGAACACCCCTGCACCATGAGTGAAGTTATTCACCGAGGCAGTCACCTCTGGGGGCGTTTCTATGGTAAGGGGTAGTGTGGTGACCTTTGACATCAGCCCTGCTTCTGCGTCTTTGCTCCCCCTGACATTGCCTCATGTCATCCAGGCACCAGAGCTTTGACCTGAAAATAAGGACAATCAGAAAAAGTCCAGTTTGCTCCCAAAGAGAAAGGAAACAACACAATATTACATTAAAAGTAATCATTAAAATGATCACTAGATCAGATACTCACACTTCTATATGACTGTATGACTGAACCATGACTGTAACCCTGAACTGAAGAGAATCATATCAGCTCAGAGGAATGTTAAATATCCCGCTATGGTGCTAAATCTAACCCTGACGTGTGTTTATGCTCCATCTACGGAGACATAAATCTGAAACCTGGAAGCAACAGAAGACTGCCAGCATTTAAAAAAAGGAAGTTTGAAAAAGGTCTGAGTAACGCCCCTCTCTGGGACCAGTGAGTAGGTCCATCCCTCTCTGGGACCAGTGAGCAGGTCCATCCCTCTCTGGGACCAGTGAGCAGGTCCATCCCTCTCTGGGACCAGTGAGTAGGTCCATCCCTCTCTGGGACCAGTGAGTAGGTCCATCCCTCTCTGGGACCAGTGAGCAGGTCCATCCCTCTCTGGGACCAGTGAGTAGGTCCATCCCTCTCTGGGACCAGTAAGTAGGTCCATCCCTCTCTGGGACCAGTGAGCAGGTCCATCCCTCTCTGGGACCAGTGAGCAGGTCCATCCCTCTCTGGGACCAGTGAGTAGGTCCATCCCTCTCTGGGACCAGTGAGTAGGTCCATCCCTCTCTGGGACAGGTGAGTAGGTCCATCCCTCCCTGGGACAGGTGAGCCAGTTAACCCTCTCTTGGAAGATGAGCCGGTCCATCCCTCTCTGGGACCGTGAGCTGGTTTATCCCTCTCTGGGACCGTGAGCCGGTCCATCCCTCTCTGGGACAGGTGAGCCGGTCCATCCCAATCTGGGACAGTAAGCCGGTCCATCCCTCTCTGGGATGGTGGGCCAGTCTATCCCTCTCTCGGACAGGTGAGTAGGTCCATCCCTCCCTGGGACAGGTGAGCCAGTCTATCCCTCCCTGGGACAGGTGAGCCAGTTAACCCTCTCTTGGAAGATGAGCCGGTCCATCCCTCTCTGGGACCGTGAGCTGGTTTATCCCTCTCTGGGACCGTGAGCCGGTCCATCCCTCTCTGGGACCGTGAGCCGGTCCATCCCTCTCTGGGACAGGTGAGCCGGTCCATCCCTCTCTGGGACCGTGAGCCGGTTTATCCCTCTTTGGGACAGGTGAGCCGGTCCATCCCTCTCTGGGACCGTGAGCCGGTTACCCCTCTTTGGGACAGGTGAGCCAGTCCATCCCTCTCTTGGACGGTGAGCCGGTCCATCCCTCTCTGGGACAGGTGAGCCGGTCCATCCCTCTCTTGGACGGTGAGCCAGTCTATCCCTCTCTGGGATGGTGAGCCGGTCCATCCCTCTCTGGGACAGTCGAGCCGGTCCATCCCTGTCTGGGACGGTGAGCCGGTCCATCCCTCTCTGGGACGGTGAGCCGGTTTATCCCTCTCTGGGACGGTGAGCCGGTCCATCCCCCTCTGGGACAGGTGAGCCGGTCTATCCCTCTCTGGGACGGTGAGCCGGTCCATCCCTCTCTGGGATGGTGAGCCGGTCTATCCCTCTCTGGGACGGTGAGTCTGTCTGGCTCTTTGATGAACCAGAAGTTGAAATGATTACTGCTGTCCCAGTATCAACTGCTCCGTTGGTGGCACCGTGGCTCCATCACAAAGGTTAATTGGACTTGAACCCTGAAATCAAAGGTTAAGCAGGGTCAGAGTGGCAGCAGGGCCTTCTGGGAAAAAAGCCTCTCACAGGGAGGCTAATCAGATTTGTCAGGGGCTTTCCTTATGATAATGCCTGTGTGCGTCTGTGCTGCTGCAGTATTGATTCTCATATAATAACATTATGGAGCGACTGCAGGAGGCCAATCATATTCACTTATTCAGAGAGAAGAAAACACGGCGTCCTGCTGTTCTCTGATATTTCTATGGCTGTTTACTGAGCTCTTATTGATGTTTGACAGACTTTCTCTCTGCAGGAACACAATGGATTTCCTCAGTGTCATTAGAACAGGATTTAGACGTTCACACAGAGCGCGCTCCTATTGTTCCCACGACGACATGATACAAACATCCCTGTCTGACACTATTACCGTCATTGAACAGGTGTTTTCTGATTTATTTATGCTCTGTTCATTATTACTGAGGGAGATAACTCATCTGAGCGTGAGCATCATTACTGAACTGATGATTTTAAAATGACTCTTCCTGGAACACAGTAGGGTTTTCTGCTGCTCATTTAACCCCTTAAAGCCTGTTATTGCATATTTGACACATACAGTGCTTAACAAATGTATTAGAGCACCCTAACCCTAACCACAGTCAGGTTTCTGCCTCAGCTGCCCTAAATTAACAGCATTGGTAATTACCAAAATCATTTTGATGTTTCTGCAATGGTTAATACACCAATATGTAGAAGCTCTTTAACCCAAATGATATTTTTAATGCTAAAATGGAATTATTATTGTTAGCCATGAATTTTACAATTTACTGATTTACAAAAAAAAAAAAAAAACAAACTGTAAAAATAGTAAAGCACATTAATATTTCTGATGAATATTTCAGATTATAGTTATTTACTGTCATTCCTGAACAGAAAAATGAGTTTTAGTGTTTGAATGTTATGCTTGATTCATTTCTGACTTCTCAGAGAAGCCCAGTGAGCCGGCTCAAATTTGGGTGAATTCAGTTTGAAATTCCTCATTCCTGTTCAAAATGGTAAAATGTGGAGAGCTGACTGAAAATGAAAGAGTCGGCATTAAAGCACTTCATGATGCTGGATGGTCTCTGAGACAGAGATGACAGCTGGTCTGATACATTTGTTAAGCTCTGTATATAAGGAGAAAGTTGAAATCATCATAACCCAAAATAACTGGTTAAAAAGTTAGAGAGTATGATTTAAATTTAAAATTTTGAGTCTAAAAAGTCAAAATATTTATTATATAAAGTGTAAAAATTATGAATTAAAAATGTCAAAATAAGAGACAAAAAGTAAGTTAAAAAATAAAAATATGGGATAAAAAAAAGCCAAAGTTAGGGGTTGAAAAGGTCGAAATATGACACAAAATGTAAAATAATGAGTGGAAAACATAAGAACATGACTTCAAATTTAAAAAAATTGTGAAACTAAAAGATATTATTGACATAACGTCCAAATTCTGAGTTGAAAAGGTCAAAGTATGAAATGAAAAGTCAAAATCATAAGTTTGAGTCGTAACCTTGAGATGCAAAATCAAAAATATGAAATAGAACAGATGAATTTCTTTCATTCTTGACTTTTTTATAATTTTTCTTACTCTCTACTTTCCAGATTTTTATGCCTTAATGAGGAAACTTTAATAATCAAGTTTACATGTTCATACTGGAGTAAACCTGCAGACCTCAGACTGGAGGACCAGGTAGAATACAGATATGATCCCATCTCTCAGGCCGGATTTAACCCTTCCACGGGCCGGATTTGGCCCCCAGGCCTTTAGTTTGACACCCGTGGTTAAGCTATAGATTGGTCCACCCTGAAGTCTGAGCAGATCACTGTCACCATGACAACAACCCTGGTCCATGGTCAGCCTACTGGTTTTAAATCAACCACAAGTGACTGGCAGTGTAACATTCTTTTCCTGCAGCAGGTCACAAAGACAGGAAACAAAACAAGAAGAGAACTGAAAAGTTCTTCATCATCACATGTGTCACCATGACATGCCTAAAGGGTCCAGGTGTCTCACCTGTCTCTGTCCTCACATGTGTCACCATGACGTGTCTAAAGGGTCCAGGTGTCTCACCTGTCTCTGTCCTCACATGTGTCACCATGACGTGTCTAAAGGGTCCAGGTGTCTCACCTGTCTCTGTCCTCACATGTGTCACCATGACGTGTCTAAAGGGTCCAGGTGTCTCACCTGTCTCTGTCCTCACATGTGTCACCATGACGTGTCTAAAGGGTCCAGGTGTCTCACCTGTCTCTGTCCTCACATGTGTCACCATGACGTGTCTAAAGGGTCCAGGTGTCTCACCTGTCTCTGTCCTCACATGTGTCACCATGACGTGTCTAAAGGGTCCAGGTGTCTCACCTGTCTCTGTCCTCACATGTGTCACCATGACGTGTCTAAAGGGTCCAGGTGTCTCACCTGTCTCTGTCCTCACATGTGTCACCATGACGTGTCTAAAGGGTCCAGGTGTCTCACCTGTCTCTGTCCTCACATGTGTCACCATGACGTGTCTAAAAGGTCCAGGTGTCTCACCTGTCTCTGTCCTCACATGTGTCACCATGACGTGTCTAAAGGGTCCAGGTGTCTCACCTGTCTCTGTCCTCACATGTGTCACCATGACGTGTCTAAAAGGTCCAGGTGTCTCACCTGTCTCTGTCCTCACATGTGTCACCATGACGTGTCTAAAGGGTCCAGGTGTCTCACCTGTCTCTGTCCTCACATGTGTCACCATGACGTGTCTAAAGGGTCCAGGTGTCTCACCTGTCTCTGTCCTCACATGTGTCACCATGACGTGTCTAAAGGGTCCAGGTGTCTCACCTGTCTCTGTCCTCACATGTGTCACCATGACGTGTCTAAAGGTCCAGGTGTCTCACCTGTCTCTGTCCTCACATGTGTCACCATGACGTGTCTAAAGGGTCCAGGTGTCTCACCTGTCTCTGTCCTCACATGTGTCACCATGACGTGTCTAAAGGGTCCAGGTGTCTCACCTGTCTCTGTCCTCACATGTGTCACCATGACGTGTCTAAAGGGTCCAGGTGTCTCACCTGTCTCTGTCCTCACATGTGTCACCATGACGTGTCTAAAGGGTCCAGGTGTCCCACCTGTCTCTGTCCTCACATGTGTCACCATGACGTGTCTAAAGGGTCCAGGTGTCTCACCTGTCTCTGTCCTCACATGTGTCACCATGACGTGTCTAAAGGGTCCAGGTGTCTCACCTGTCTCTGTCCTCACATGTGTCACCATGACGTGTCTAAAGGGTCCAGGTGTCTCACCTGTCTCTGTCCTCACATGTGTCACCATGACGTGCCTAAAGGGTCCAGGTGTCTCACCTGTCTCTGTCCTCACATGTGTCACCATGACGTGTCTAAAGGGTCCAGGTGTCTCACCTGTCTCTGTCCTCACATGTGTCACCATGACGTGTCTAAAGGGTCCAGGTGTCTCACCTGTCTCTGTCCTCACATGTGTCACCATGACGTGCCTAAAGGGTCCAGGTGTCTCACCTGTCTCTGTCCTCACATGTGTCACCATGACGTGCCTAAAGGGTCCAGGTGTCTCACCTGTCTCTGTCCTCACATGTGTCACCATGACGTGTCTAAAGGGTCCAGGTGTCTCACCTGTCTCTGTCCTCACATGTGTCACCATGACGTGTCTAAAGGGTCCAGGTGTCTCACCTGTCTCTGTCCTCACATGTGTCACGATGGCGTGTCTAAAGGTCCAGGTGTCTCACCTGTCTCT
>NC_054869.1:456244-553744 GCF_018320785.1 Cheilinus undulatus | reverse complement strand
ACCCTGGGGGTCTGATGGGTGGGACTTCTCAGAGAGCGAGGTCTTGGTCTTGGGTGGTGTGTGGGTTCAGTCTGTTTATGGCTTTCAGGGTAAAGTCTAACAGTGCTGATGGCTGATGCTGAGTGAGGAGGTCTGCAGGTTTTATTCCAGCTCATCTTCATCACTCTGGGTTCCTTAGCCTTCCTGTTTCACGGCCTCCTGATGACCCCCCCCCCCCCATCATTGACACCTTAGATTTTAAAACACTCATCACGGCGAGTCCATGTGACGAGTGTCCGCGCGTCTGTGAGGAGGAGGCTGCTGCTCTTCATCGTCTCCTCAGCATCACAAAGGAGAACCTCACAGCTGACGTCATAAATGCCAATTGACCACCGAGCGTCCTCAGATACCGCCACACACGCGTGATTAGCATGTGAATGTCTGACACAGAGACTTTATCATGCAGAGAGAGAGAGGGGTCAGAGGGAGCAGCATCAGGTCTACAGCAGGTACCGGACTGACTCCTCTTTAGAGGTCCACACCCTGAAGACCTGGTATCAGACCTCTGGGTTCTGAAGTCAGACCAGCTGAGAGCCACTGGTCTACACAGCTAGTCCAGTCCAGATGAAGCCATCCCAGACCAGATACCAAACCAGTTTTCCTGAGGTGGGTCCACAGCTTCAGGATCACCGCTGGATTTCTGAATGACAGAGAGAGAGACGGAGTGTTGGGTTTGTCAGAATCAGGATCAGGACAGGACATGGAGGAACTCATTCTCTACACTCAACAAATAAGGCCAACACTATAAAACTCCCTGGAGGGCCCCCTGAGCCCCCCCCAGCCACCAGTGACCCGGCCCGGGCTAACATCTGACCCACAGAGGGAATTTATCTCAACATTTCAATTAGAGCTCAGAGTCTGAGCGGCAGGTGGATCTGCTCCACGTTTGACCTTCCTGCTGAGATTAGCTCCACTTCAATATGATTCTGTGATCTGACCCCCCACTGGGACCCCCCCCCCCACCAAGAGCTGCTGAGAGCCTCCATAAGGAAATTAAAGGGCCACACAAGGAGCAGGACGAATCCAGCATGATCTCTATACCAGGCATGACCAATCAATCAGTCTGCTGGGACCAGCAGGTCTGACAAAAACATGAACAATCCCAGGTAGAACAATCTAGAATACAGTCAACGAAGATGGCAAATGGATTCAATGATTCTGAATATTTTTAAATCATGAATTCATCATTTATTAGACTCTGAAATGGCTGTTTCTGCAGCCAGTCACAGTCCATCTATATGTAGGTGTTTTATTCTGTTGGGACACAAATTAAATATTCAGGTCAACAGTAAAAACACTGAAAATGGAGAGTTTTAACTGACATGTTTAATTAATAAATTACCTCCTAAAAACCTTCATGTCATTGGTTAACAGAGGACGTTACATCACAGGCAGGGAGGCGACCCCTCCCTCAGGGTGACTGTCCTGTGTTAGCAACTTCTAGAAAAGTGGTGGAAGCGAGGGAAGCCCTCACTCTTCAGCAGCTCCGCCCACGGTTACAGAAGTTACCAATGATGGTCTACTGTTTGGTAAAAAAGGGCTGGAAACCCCCAACATTGTCAATTTCACAGACGTTCCATCCTCTGCCTTTGATAATGTCATCCTAGAGTGTTAAAAAGGCTTTAAGGAGGATGATGTCATCAAAGCTGATAAAACATCCCATCCTTGCCTTTTAAAATGATGTCATCCATTGTAAAACATTCCATCCTTGCATTTGATTTTATGCTCTATGAAACATTCCATCCTTGCTATTGATTTTATGCTTTATGAAACATTCCATCCTTGCCTTTGATTTCATGATTGATGAAAAATTCCATCGTTGCCTTTAAAAATGTCATCCTTTATGAAACATTCCAACCTTGCCTTGATGTTATCTTTTATAAAACATTCCATCCTTGCTTTTGATTTCATCCCTTATAAAACATCCCATCATTGCTTTTGATTTCATGCTTTATAAAAACTTCCATCCTTGTGTTTGATTTCATGCTTTATGAAACATTCCATCCTTGCCTTTAACATGCAGGGCTGTCTTGACCCAGAGATGTCATTCCAATCTTACCAGAACCTCTGAAGGTTTGTTATCTGAACTCATTGAGTGCCATAGACATATATATTCATCAAAGTGTTTTTTTGGCGGCTGGCACAAGGGGGCGCTCTCACGCTCCCTGTGAGTAATTTTGGAGCTTCTGGGATACGTAGTCGGAACACTACAGTCGGAAGTGACGGTAGATCAAACGTCAGAGGTGGAGACCCCGGGGTCAAAGAGCAGAGCGATCATTGTGGAGGTGATCTAAGCTAGAAGTTCTAAAGTAGACGCTGGAAGAAACTTCAAACTTATCCCTGAGAAATTGCTTATGCACTGAAACTGACACTGAACTTAACGACAGCGAATCCAGGGATCAGAGCTTTTATCGCTCTGCCTCGGCCGGCAAAGAGGCTAAAGAATGCCGAAACCGGAGGGGCGGGGTCATGTCCCGGCCCAGACAGTGGTTCTTGTTTTCAGAAAAGTCTGGACTCTCTGGTTTAAAGTTGAATGTGGGTTAGCTCCTTAATGAGGAGCCAGAGCCTCCATCAGCCAATCTCTTTGACCCCGTCCTGGTCTAAACTAAACCACCTCACTGATCCAGGTCCGATCAAACACGAGTCTGTGTTTAACCCTCTCAGAGAGTCCATCATCCTCTTAACCCTTCAAAGCAGAGCAGCATTCATCAGTGAAGGTTTGAATATGAGCTCATTAACTGATAGAGAGATCAATATCTGATGTTTTATCTCTGCTTTGTTCACCACTCTGAGCATGGAGCAGCAGAGTATCAGAGCCTCCATAAAACATTGATTTTATGATAAAATCTGTGAGTTGATCAATAGTCATCAGGCGTATAGATGAAGAGAGAGCAGCATCTTTTGTCTGAGGGAGCCGTGCATGACATTAAACATCCGGAGAGAGCGCCATCCATCACTCTGATGGACGTAGGATCTCCTCGGGGAGCGGAGGAGACGGCGTGCTGCTTTTAGCAGAAACTACCAGAAACAAAGAGCCGAGTGCCTCTGAACCATCAGAAACCCTCTAATGGACTCATTTACATCCTCTCCTCCAGTCGCCGTCTCTGCTCGCCGTAAACACGGCAGGAACGAGCAGCGAAGTGTTTGTGTGCTCGCCGTTCATGTTTGTGAGAGGAAACGTCTGTCAGCAGGAGGCCGGCCCCCGTCTATCAGCGCCAGACCACCTGATAAACACAACAATGGTTAGAGACCAGGGCGCCGTTCATACTCCAGGCCACGCCCCCTCAGCTCCAGGCCGTGGTGACGGAGGAGGAAGTGACAGGAAGTCTCAGAAGAACAGTGAGAAACAGAGTGTCTGTCCTCAGAGGAAACATGACGCTGCTCTGTGTTTGGACAGTTGTCTCCAGGTGGACTCTGATAAGGGCGAAGAGGCGGAGCTTTAGTGGTCACTTTGACTGACTCTGACCCTGTCTGTCAGGATGATCAGAAGACTTCCTTCATTTCCTCTGAAAAAATCTACAAAAAAACCTGAAACCACAGACACCAAACACCTGATTTTTCTGGTAAAACCCTTAAAAATAGGTTTAACTGTGCTGATCGTCAGACTCTGATTCACGCCAGAGCAACAGGAAAACATCAAACTCCACCGTAGAGATGTCAAATAATAAACTCTACTGTAAAAGAATTAAACTTAGCAGAAAGAGTCAGTAAATGACTGTTTGGCAGATTATTTCTCTGTTGTTACAATGTTTCTGTCATTAAATCTTCACCCATTGTAAAGTCTGTTTATGTCCTTTTAAATGGAGCCACATCTGTAAGGATCATGCTTTAGTGGGATGAGCAGCAGAGCTGAGGATGTGGTTGGTCCAAACAGCTAATCAGCTGTTTGGACCAACCACATCCTCAGCTACGACAGACTCTGGTAATTAAACAATTTAATCATTTAACAAACAGGAGGCTCAGCAGAAGAACCATACACAGCAATAACAGCCTGGCTCCTCCCTCTCCTGCTGGTCACCAGCCTGGCTCCTCCTCCTCATGCTGGTCACCAGCCTGGCTCCTCCTCCTCATGCTGGTCACCAGCCTGGCTCCTCCTCCTCATGCTGGTCATTAGCCTGGCTCCTCCTCCTCATGCTGGTCACCAGCCTGGCTCCTCCTCCTCATGCTGGTCACCAGCCTGGCTCCTCCCCCTCATGCTGGTCACCAGCCTGGCTCCTCCTCCTCATGCTGGTCACCAGCCTGGCTCCTCATCCTAATGCTGGTCACCAGCCTGGCTCCTCCTCCTCATGCTGGTCACCAGCCTGGCTCCTCCTCCTCATGCTTGCAACCTGCCTGGTCACACACTGTTGTGGAATGGCATCACATTCTTCCAGCAGCATTAGTCTCCAGTGTGGTTGTGGTGGACTCTCTGGCACCAAAACATGCCTAAGCTGATGTCATCAATAAAACATTCCACCCTTGACATGAAAGATGAAGTTATCAATAAAACATTCCACCCTTGACTTGAAAGATGATGTCATCAATAAAACACTCCACCCTTGACTTGAAAGATGATGTCATCAATAAAACATTCCACCCTTGACTTGAAAGATGATGTCATCAATAAAACACTCCACCCTTGACTTGAAAGATGATGTCATCAATAAAACACTCCACCCTTGACTTGAAAGATGATGTCATCAATAAAACACTCTACCCTTGACTTGAAAGATGATGTCATCAATAAAACATTCCACCCTTGACTTGAAAGATGATGTCATCAATAAAACTTTCCACCCTTGACTTGAAAGATGATGTCATCAATAAAACACTCCACCCTTGACATGAAATATGATGTCATCAATAAAACGTTCCACCCTTGACTTGAAAGATGATGCCATCCATAAAAGGTTCCATCATTGACTTGAAAGATGGTGTCATCAATAAAACACTTCACCCTTGATTTTAAAGATGATGTCATCAATAAAAGGTTCCACCTTAAACTTGAAAGATGATGTCATCAATAAAACACTCCACCCTTGACTTGAAAGATGATGTCATCAATAAAACACTCCACCCTTGACTTGAAAGATGATGTCATCAATAAAACACTCCACCCTTGACTTGAAAGATGATGTCATCAATAAAACACTCCACCCTTGACTTGAAAGATGATGTCATCAATTAAACACTCCACCCTTGACTTGAAAGATGGTGTCATCCATAAAAGGTTCCACCCTTGACTTGAAAGATGATGTCATCAATAAAACACTCCACACTTGACTTGAAAGATGATGTCATTAATAAAACACTCCACCCTTGACTTGAAAGATGATGTCATCAATTAAACACTCCACACTTGACTTGAAAGATGATGTCATCAAGAAAACACTCCACCCTTGACTTGAAAGATGATGTCATCAATTAAACACTCCACCCTTGACTTGAAAGATGGTGTCATCCATAAAAGGTTCCACCCTTGACTTGAAAGATGATGTCATCAATAAAACACTCCACACTTGACTTGAAAGATGATGTCATTAATAAAACACTCCACCCTTGACTTGGAAGATGATGTCATCAATAAAACACTCCACCCTTGACTTGAAAGATGATGTCATCTATAAAACACTCCACCCTTGACTTTAAAGATGATGTCATCAATAAAACACTCCACCCTTGACATGAAATATGATGTCATCAATAAAACGTTCCACCCTTGACTTGAAAGATGATGCCATCCATAAAAGGTTCCATCCTTGACTTGAAAGATGGTGTCATCAATAAAACACTTCACCCTTGATTTTAAAGATGATGTCATCAATAAAAGGTTCCACCTTAAACTTGAAAGATGATGTCATCAATAAAACACTCCACCCTTGACTTGAAAGATGATGTCATCAATAAAACATTCCACCCTTGACTTGAAAGATGATGTCATCAATAAAACACTCCACCCTTGACTTGAAAGATGATGTCATCAATAAAACACTCCACACTTGACTTGAAAGATGATGTCATTAATAAAACACTCCACCCTTGACTTGAAAGATGATGTCATCAATAAAACACTCCACACTTGACTTGAAAGATGATGTCATTAATAAAACACTCCACCCTTGACTTGAAAGATGATGTCATCAATAAAACACTCCACCCTTGACTTGAAAGATGATGTCATCAATAAAACACTCCACACTTGACTTGAAAGATGATGTCATCAATAAAACACTCCACCCTTGACATGAAATATGGTGTCATCAATTAAACATTCCACCCTTGACTTGAAAGATGATGTCATCCATAAAACATTCCACCCTTGACTTGAAAGATGATGTCATCAATAAAACACTCCACCCTTGACTTGAAAGATGATGTCATCAATAAAACACTCCACCCTTGACTTGAAAGATGATGTCATCAATAAAACACTCCACCCTTGACATGAAAGATGATGTCATCCATAAAAGGTTCCACCCTTGACTTGAAAGATGATGTCATCAATTAAACACTCCACCCTTGACTTGAAAGATGATGTCATCAATAAAACACTCCACCCTTGACTTGAAAGATGGTGTCATCCATAAAAGGTTCCACCCTTGACTTGAAAGATGATGTCATCAATAAAACACTCTACCCTTGACTTGAAAGATGATGTCATCAATAAAACATTCCACCCTTGACTTGAAAGATGATGTCATCAATAAAAGGTTCCACCCTTGACTTGAAAGATGATGTCATCAATAAAACACTCCACCCTTGACATGAAATATGATGTCATCAATAAAACATTCCACCCTTGACTTGAAAGATGATGTCATCCATAAAAGGTTCCATCCTTGACTTGAAAGATGGTGTCATCAATAAAACACTTCACCCTTGATTTTAAAGATGATGTCATCAATAGAACACTCCACCCGTGACTTGAAAGATGATGTCATCAATAAAACACTCCACCTTTGACTTGAAAGATGATGTCATCAATAAAAGGTTCCACCTTAAACTTGAAAGATGATGTCATCAATAAAACACTCCACCCTTGACTTGAAAGATGATGTCATCAATAAAACACTCCACCCTTGACTTGAAAGATGATGTCATCAATAAAACATTCCACCCTTGACTTGAAAGATGATGTCATCAATAAAACACTCCACCCTTGACTTGAAAGATGATGTCATCTATAAAACACTCCACCCTTGACTTGAAAGATGATGTCATCAATAAAACACTCCACCCTTGACTTGAAAGATGATGTCATCAATAAAACACTCCACCCTTGACATGAAATATGATGTCATCAATAAAACATTCCACACTTGACTTGAAAGATGATGTCATCCATAAAAGGTTTCACCCTTGACTTGAAGATGATGTCATCAATAAAACACTCCACCCTTGACATGAAATATGGTGTCATCAATTAAACATTCCACCCTTGACTTGAAAGATGATGTCATCAATAAAACATTCCACCCTTGACTTGAAAGATGATGTCATCAATAAAACACTCCACCCTTGACTTTAAAGATGGTGCCATCAATAAAACACTCCACCCTTGACTTGAAAGATGGTGTCATCCATAAAAGGTTCCACCCTTGACTTGAAAGATGATGTCCTCAATAAAACACTCCACCCTTGACTTTAAAGATGGTGTCATCCATAAAAGGTTCCACCCTTGACTTGAAAGATGATGTCATCAATAAAACACTCCACCCTTGACTTTAATGATGATTTCATCAATAAAACACTCCACCCTTGACTTGAAAGATGGTGTCATCCATGAAAGGTTCCACCCTTGACTTGAAAGATGATGTCATCAATAAAACACTCCACCCTTGACTTGAAAGATGATGTCATTAATAAAACACTCCACCCTTGACTTGGAAGATGATGTCATCAATAAAACACTCCACCCTTGACTTGAAATATGATGTCATCAATAAAACACTCCACCCTTGACTTGAAAGATGATGTCATCAATAAAACACTCCACCCTTGACTTGAAAGATGATGTCATCAATAAAAAACTCCACCCTTGACTTGAAAGATGATGTCATTAATTAAACACTCCACCCTTGACTTGGAAGATGATGTCATCAATAAAACACTCCACCCTTGACTTGAAAGATGATGTCATCAATAAAACACTCCACCCTTGACTTGAAAGATGATGTCATCAATAAAACACTCCACCCTTGACTTGAAAGATGATGTCATCAATAAAACACTCCACCCTTGACTTGAAAGATGATGTCATCAATAAAAGGCTCCACCCTTGACTTGAAAGATGATGTCATCAATAAAACACTCCACCCTTGACTTGAAAGATGATGTCATCAATAAAACACTCCACCCTTGACTTGAAAGATGATGTCATCAATAGAACACGACACTCTTGTTTTTGGGGATGATGACCAATCAGGAAGTGGGAGGGTCATCATGTTTCACAGGAACAGCTTTCACCACTACACCTGCACCTGTGTTTAGAATGGAGGGGGTTAAACTCACAGATGTGACTGACATTCTCTGGTTGGGTGTTCGCTGAGGACCAGATCACCCTGCTGACTCGGTAAAAGTCAGACAAACGCCCGTCTTAGTCCTGACTCGGCGGTGTGAGTGAGTGACGGCATGTCTAACCTTACTTGAGCCTGAAACAGATTGAAACTGTCAGTCCATGTTAACCAATGATGAGGGCGAGTCACCTCTGACATCACGGTGTGTTTTTTATTCACGGGACTTGTTCAATCTGCGTTCAATCACTCAGAGTAATCCTGGTTTGTCTGAGGATGCACATCTGGGACCGCTGGCCTTCACAACAAGAGCGCCCAGCACGACCCCAGCCTCTGAGCCGTCCCCAACCCTCTATACAGGGGCCAGGTCGTTTCAGCTGGGTCACACTAATGGAAGTCCCGCCCCCCTCCTCCATGGTCATATTCATATTGATGCCTGAGAGAACAGCAGATCATGAGTCCGTTTTATTCTGGAATATTCTCAAACCAGCATTTACCCCGAGGTCAGACAGATCCATCCATCACACAGGTGAGTGGCATGGGGGGGGGGGGGGGGGGGTCGCAGTAATATTGAGAGTGGCCAGTAGAGACTCGGCAAGTTCAAGGGCTTTATTGATCCACTAGGTGGTCTTAACCAACCCCCCGCACCCCCAGCAGCACTCAGGTGATTAAAGAAGTTACAGAGAGCTGACACAGGTGTTTGGGTTGGATTTTAATCCCGCCGTCCTGCAGACAGACAGAGCTACAGCCCGTGTCCACAAAGGGGGGCGTCCAGGAAACAGAGACAGAACTAAACCCAGCAAACTCTCCCTCTCCCTCCTGATTTGTTGTTTATGTTCTGTTGTGAAACTCTTCTGGCTTTATGAGATTCAACCATTGTTTTTATTTACTCTTCACACAGCGACCCAGCTTTCTTTGGAGCTGGGGTTGTGTACGTTTATCTCTGAGAGAGAAACTGTTTTATTGTTGGGTAAATACAGATTATAGAAGGGAGACTCCTTCCCTGAGGTAGCTCATATCTTAGAGCAGTGGTCCTCAACATGGGGGTCAGGACCCCACGGGGTCGGGAGTCATGGACATAGGGTCATTCAAAGGTGCCTTAAAAAAAACAACGAATATTTTAATGATTTGAAGTTGTAGACTTGACCACTTTTATGAAATGAATTCATCAGATCAGTCAAGTGTGAAGTAAACTCTGCTGACTGAGGAGATTTCTGCTGAAATCAAAGAAATGTAAGGAAAAGAATAAACTCTTAGATGTCATATTACAGTTTTATTATGTTCCTGAGGGTTTTTTCAGTGTTTTCCTGTATTTTTCTGTTATTTCCATGTTTCTAGTTTTATTTTGTATTTAGCTTGTTCCTGGTTTGTACTCTCTGGTATTTCTGAGTGTTGGCATCTGTCCCCTGTGTTTCAAGTCTAGTTTAACTCCCTGTCCTCCTCTCCTAGTGTCCCTTATATTTTAAGTATCTTCCCCCTCCTCCAGTCCTCTTGAACTTTGAGAAGTTCATTTCATTCCCTTGTGTGTGATTCTAGTTTCCCTCCATGTTGATGACCCTCACTAGTTTCACCTGTGCACACTGTCCTCACCTGTGTCACACTGTCCTCACCTGTGTCTCACTGTCCTCACCTGTGTCACACTGTCCTCACCTGTGTCACACTGTCCTCACCTGTGTCTCACTGTCCTCACCTGTGTCACACTGTCCTCACCTGTGTCTCACTGTCCTCACCTGTGTCTCACTGTCCTCACCTGTGTCACACTGTCCTCACCTGTGTCTCACTGTCCTCACCTATGTCTCACTGTCCTCACCTGTGTCACACTGTCCTCACCTGTGTCACACTGTCCTCACCTGTGTCACACTGTCCTCACCTGTGTCTCACTGTCCTCACCTGTGTCACAGTGTCCTCACCTGTGTCACACTGTCCTCATCTGTGTCACACTGTCCTCACCTGTGTCACACTGTCCTCACCTGTGTCTCACTGTCCTCACCTGTGCACACTGTCCTCACCTGTGTCACACTGTCCTCACCTGTGTCTCACTGTCTTCACCTGTGTCTCACTGTCCTCACCTGTGTCTCATTGTTTTCACCTGTGTCTCACTGTCCTCACCTGTGTCTCATTGTCTTCACCTGTGTCTCACTGTCCTCACCTGTGTCTCGCTGTCCTCACCTGTCTCTCACTGTCCTCATCTGTGTCTCACTGTCCTCACCTGTGTCTCACTGTCCTCACCTGTCTCTCACTGTCCTCACCTGTGTCACACTGTCCTCACCTGTGTCTCACTGTCCTCACCTGTGTCACACTGTCCTCACCTGTGTCTCACTGTCCTCACCTGTGTCTCACTGTCTTCACCTGTGTCACACTGTCCTCACCTGTGTCTCACTGTCCTCACCTGTGTCACACTGTCCTCACCTGTGTCACACTGTCCTCACCTGTGTCTCACTGTCCTCACCTGTGTCACACTGTCCTCACCTGTGTCTCACTGTCCTCACCTATGTCTCACTGTCCTCACCTGTGTCACACTGTCCTCACCTGTGTCACACTGTCCTCACCTGTGTCTCACTGTCCTCACCTGTGTCACAGTGTCCTCACCTGTGTCACACTGTCCTCATCTGTGTCACACTGTCCTCACCTGTGTCACACTGTCCTCACCTGTGTCTCACTGTCCTCACCTGTGCACACTGTCCTCACCTGTGTCACACTGTCCTCACCTGTGTCACACTGTCCTCACCTGTGTCTCATTGTCTTCACCTGTGTCTCACTGTCCTCACCTGTGTCTCATTGTCTTCACCTGTGTCTCACTGTCCTCACCTGTGTCTCATTGTCTTCACCTGTGTCTCACTGTCCTCACCTGTGTCTCGCTGTCCTCACCTGTCTCTCACTGTCCTCATCTGTGTCTCACTGTCCTCACCTGTGTCTCACTGTCCTCACCTGTCTCTCACTGTCCTCACCTGTGTCACACTGTCCTCACCTGTGTCTCACTGTCCTCACCTGTGTCTCACTGTCTTCACCTGTGTCACACTGTCCTCACCTGTGTCTCACTGTCCTCACCTGTGTCACACTGTCCTCACCTGTGTCACACTGTCCTCACCTGTGTCTCACTGTCCTCACCTGTGTCACACTGTCCTCACCTGTGTCTCACTGTCCTCACCTGTGTCTCACTGTCCTCACCTGTGTCACACTGTCCTCACCTGTGTCACACTGTCCTCACCTGTGTCACACTGTCCTCACCTGTGTCACACTGTCCTCACCTGTGTCTCACTGTCCTCACCTGTGTCACACTGTCCTCACCTGTGTCACACTGTCCTCATCTGTGTCACACTGTCCTCACCTGTGTCACACTGTCCTCACCTGTGTCTCACTGTCCTCACCTGTGCACACTGTCCTCACCTGTGTCACACTGTCCTCACCTGTGTCACACTGTCCTCACCTGTGTCTCATTGTCTTCACCTGTGTCTCACTGTCCTCACCTGTGTCTCATTGTCTTCACCTGTGTCTCACTGTCCTCACCTGTGTCTCATTGTCTTCACCTGTGTCTCACTGTCCTCACCTGTGTCTCGCTGTCCTCACCTGTCTCTCACTGTCCTCATCTGTGTCTCACTGTCCTCACCTGTGTCTCACTGTCCTCACCTGTCTCTCACTGTCCTCACCTGTGTCTCACTGTCCTCACCTGTGTCACACTGTCCTCACCTGTGTCTCACTGTCCTCACCTGTGTCTCACTGTCCTCACCTGTGTCACACTGTCCTCACCTGTGTCTCACTGTCCTCACCTGTGTCTCGCTGTCCTCACCTGTCTCTCACTGTCCTCATCTGTGTCTCACTGTCCTCACCTGTGTCTCACTGTCCTCACCTGTGTCTCACTGTCCTCACCTGTCTCTCACTGTCCTCACCTGTGTCTCACTGTCCTCACCTGTGTCACACTGTCCTCACCTGTGTCTCACTGTCCTCACCTGTGTCTCACTGTCCTCACCTGTGTCACACTGTCCTCACCTGTGTCTCATTGTCTTCACCTGTGTCTCACTGTCCTCACCTGTGTCTCATTGTCTTCACCTGTGTCTCACTGTCCTCACCTGTGTCTCGCTGTCCTCACCTGTCTCTCACTGTCCTCACCTGTCTCTCACTGTCCTCACCTGTGTCTCACTGTCCTCACCTGTGTCTCACTGTCCTCACCTGTGTCTCACTGTCCTCACCTGTCTCTCACTGTCCTCATCTGTGTCTCACTGTCCTCACCTGTGTCACACTGTCCTCACCTGTGTCTCACTGTCCTCACCTGTGTCACACTGTCCTCACCTGTGTCTCACTGTCCTCACCTGTGTCACACTGTCCTCACCTGTGTCTCACTGTCCTCACCTGTCTCTCACTGTCCTCATCTGTGTCTCACTGTCCTCACCTGTGTCTCACTGTCCTCACCTGTGTCACACTGTCCTCACCTGTGTCACACTGTCCTCACCTGTGTCTCACTGTCCTCATCTGTGTCTCACTGTCCTCACCTGTGTCTCACTGTCCTCACCTGTGTCACACTGTGCTTCTGTGTTTTCAGGTTCTGTGTATTTAGGTTCTGTTTATTTAGGTTCTGTTTATTTAGGTTCTGTGTTTTTAGGTTCTGTGTTTTCAGGTTCTGTGTATTTAGGTTCTGTTTATTTAGGTTCTGTGTTTTTAGGTTCTGTTTATTTAGGTTCTTTGTATTTAGGTTCTCTGTTTTAAGGTTCTGTGTTTTTAGGTTCTGTTTATTAGGTTCTGTTTATTTAGGTTCTGTGTATTTAGGTTCTGTTTATTTAGGTTCTGTTTATTTAGGTTCTGTGTTTTTAGGTTCTGTTTATTTAGGTTCTGTTTATTTAGGTTCTGTTTATTTAGGTTCTTTGTATTTAGGTTCTCTGTTTTAAGGTTCTGTGTTTTTAGGTTCTGTTTATTTAGGTTCTGTTTATTTAGGTTCTGTGTTTTTAGGTTCTCTGTTTTAAGGTTCTCTGTTTTAAGGTTCTGTGTTTTTAGGTTCTGTGTTTTTAGGTTCTCTGTTTTAAGGTTCTGTGTTTTTAGGTTCTGTGTTTTTAGGTTCTGTGTTTTAAGGTTCTGTGTTTTTAGCTTCTGTGTTTTTAGGTTCTCTGTTTTAAGGTTCTGTGTTTTTAGGTTCTCTGTTTTAAGGTTCTGTGTTTTTAGGTTCTGTGTTTTAAGGTTCTGTGTTTTTAGGTTCTTTGTTTTAAGGTTCTGTGTTTTTAGGTTCTGTGTTTTTAGGTTCTTTGTTTTAAGGTTCTGTGTTTTTAGGTTCTCTGTTTTAAGGTTCTGTGTTTTTAGGTTCTCTGTTTTAAGGTTCTGTGTTTTTAGGTTCTGTGTTTTTAGGTTCTGTGTTTTTAGGTTCTCTGTTTTAAGGTTCTCTGTTTTAAGGTTCTCTGTTTTAAGGTTCTGTGTTTTTAGGTTCTCTGTTTTAAGGTTCTCTGTTTTAAGGTTCTCTGTTTTAAGGTTCTGTGTTTTTAGGTTCTGTGTTTTTAGGTTCTGTGTTTTTAGATTCTGTGTTTTTAGGTTCTCTGTTTTAAGGTTCTCTGTTTTTAGGTTCTCTGTTTTTAGGTTCTGTGTTTTTAGATTCTGTGTTTTTAGGTTCTCTGTTTTAAGGTTCTGTGTTTTTAGGTTCTGTGTTTTTAGGTTCTCTGTGTTAAGGTTCTCTGTTTTAAGGTTCTGTGTTTTTAGGTTCTCTGTTTTAAGGTTCTCTGTTTTAAGGTTCTCTGTTTTAAGGTTCTGTGTTTTTAGGTTCTGTGTTTTTAGGTTCTGTGTTTTTAGATTCTGTGTTTTTAGGTTCTCTGTTTTAAGGTTCTCTGTTTTTAGGTTCTCTGTTTTTAGGTTCTGTGTTTTTAGATTCTGTGTTTTAAGGTTCTCTGTTTTAAGGTTCTGTGTTTTTAGGTTCTGTGTTTTAAGGTTCTGTGTTTTTAGGTTCTGTGTTTTTAGGTTCTCTGTTTTAAGGTTCTGTGTTTTTAGGTTCTGTGTTTTTAGATTCTGTGTTTTTAGGTTCTCTGTTTTAAGGTTCTGTGTTTTTAGGTTCTCTGTTTTAAGGTTCTGTGTTTTTAGGTTCTCTGTTTTAAGGTTCTGTGTTTTTAGGTTCTCTGTTTTAAGGTTCTGTGTTTTTAGGTTCTGTGTTTTTAGGTTCTGTGTTTTTAGGTTCTCTGTTTTAAGGTTCTGTGTTTTTAGGTTCTCTGTTTTAAGGTTCTGTGTTTTTAGGTTCTGTGTTTTTAGGTTCTGTGTTTTTAGGTTCTCTGTTTTTAGGTTCTGTGTTTTTAGGTTCTCTGTTTTAAGGTTCTGTGTTTTTAGGTTCTCTGTTTTAAGGTTCTGTGTTTTTAGGTTCTGTGTTTTTAGGTTCTCTGTTTTAAGGTTCTGTGTTTGTCCCTGTCTACTGTCAGTTCATTGTTTGATGTCTGTGTTGCTGCCTAGACCTCCTTGTGTTTCCAAAGACTTTTTTCACCTGTTTTATTTCATTTATGGAAACAGGTAATTTAGTTTTTCTTGGATTTTCTGTCCAATATAATCATTTTTGTGTTCTGCATTTAGGTCCTAGTTTTGAGTTCCTGAACACTTCTTGACCTTACACCTCCACACTTCTAACTGCTTTTTCTCTGATGCTCATTACTACTCTTTAATGTGGATGACTTTTCTTTATGTACAGTTCTTAACAAATGTATCAGACCAGCTGTCATCTCTGTCTCAGAGACCATCCAGCATCATGAAGTGCTTTAATGCCGACTCTTCCATTTTCAGTCAGCTCTCCATGTTTTACCATTTTGAACAGGAATGAGGAATTTCAAACTGAATTCACCCAAATGTGAGCCGGCTCACTGGGCTTCTCTGAGAAGTCAGAAATGATTCAAGCATAACATTCAACCACTAAAACTCATTTTTCTGTTCAGTAATGACAGTAAATAACTATAATCTGAAATATTCATCAGAAATATTAATGTGCTTTACTATTTTTTTCAGTCTTTTGTGTAAACCAGTAAATGTGAAAGTTCATGGATAACAATAATAATTCTATTTTAGCATTAAAAATATCATTTGGGTTAAAGAGCTTCTACATTTTGGTGTATTAACCATTGCAGAAACATCAAAATGATTTTGGTAATTACCAGTGCTGTTAATTAGGGATCTGGACCCCCTCCTCTCCAGGTAAATCAGCTAAACTCTGGTAGAAATCCCTGTTTAAAGTGTCAGGAGAGTTCAGGTCTGTTTAGAGCAAGAAAGTTCTCTCATTTTATGAACACCTGTCCCCACTACCCCACCCCCAGTGGACATTTAGGGTCACATGACTGCAGACGTCCTATCAAATGAAGCTCTGGGATGTAGCGGGCAGGAAAAGAAAACGTTAGTCTGTGTAATTCCTCACAAGATAGTCATAAACCTTAATGGCAGAGGGATGTGCACATGTAGACTCTTAGGAGTAAACCTACGGGCATCATTCATGCAGGCCCGACACTGACTGTCATCCCTCTGGTCTCTGTCCTGGTCTCTGTCCTGGTCTCCGTCCTGGTCTTTGTTCTGGTTTGAATCTAATCTCAGTCCAATCAGACGAGTGCTGCTGTTGCCTTCAGAAACCATCAGAGGTCACGCAGGCATCCAGCTGGAACTGATCTGTTTCTCCTTTTCATCCCGTTATGGAGGCTGATTGAGGACCGGGTTATCGACAGATTCAGGATCAGATAGAGCGGCCCCGAGGTGTGGGCCGCTGCACGCTGCCATCTGATTACAGGGCCAACAGGTGAAACATCACAACACCAGCATCAGGTGTGCTTTGAAAGACGAGCCGCGATCTGTGCAGATGGACAGAAACATGACGGCAGATCTGAGTCCGTGACGGCGTCTGATAACATCGTCCTCTTCAACAAGACTCGCTGATCTGATGGCCATCAAACACAGGAGATAAAACACGCCGTGCGTCAGGGCCAGGTGAGCTCTCAGAGGAAACAAACCTGGAACAACGTTTCTGATGAATGTGGGTGGAAATAGAGACGCACCTGGACTCCCTTCAAGCTAAATATCCAACATTTCCACCTTAAAACAGACCCTGGTCCTCTCCCATCAGGGTCACAGTGGGAGCAGCTGAAGCAGGCTGACCTAGAACTTCCTTCACTGCTTTCTACTTCTTCGTGTATGGAGTCATTGTTGTTGCAAAACTCTGGAGCCCCTTTTACCAGTCTGAGACCCTGACTTATTGATCCTGGTGTCAGATTTTCTCCAGTCTGTCCATTCAAACCTCCTAAATGTCTGCTGGATCTCTGCCTCTACGTTCTCCACAGTGCTGTAGGTGATTCTATTTTCCGACTTTCCTAAAACAGGACCTGAGACCAGATTTTGGACCCCGTGGTCCGGTGTAGTTGTAGGATTATGAAGTTCAGAATCAGTCTCTGTCTGTGGTCTCCCATATTTAAAAACCAGCTCAGATTTACGAGTCATCCTGTTGGTAGCCGGCCTTAAACTGATCCAGATTCTGCAGCTCTCCCTCTACCTCGCCTCCCACATTATTATGCAAATTACATTTTTCTAGGATTTTCCTTAATATTAATGCAAATGACAATATTTTTCAGGTCATCAGCCGTTAGAGCATAATTCAAATGTTTTTGAACAAACTTCATAATGATAACTTGTTGAATCTGCAGCATTAGGAGGTCATATTTACTGAAATCAAAGCTATTTCAGTCAAAAACATCTTAACAGGCCCAGTTCCATGTTAACATAGGAGCCCTTCTCTGATATCTCCTTCACTATTCTGCATCCATTGAACTTGTGAGTTTTTGGAGAGTTTCTGCTTGAATTTCTTTGCAGGATGTCAGAATATCCTCCCAGAGCTGCTGTTCTGATGTGAACTGCCTCCCACCCTCATAGATCTTTAGCTTGAGGATGCTCCAAAGGTTCTCAGTAGGGTCAAAGGTCAGGGGAGGATGGGGGCCACACCATGAGTTTCTCTCCTTTTATGCCCATAGCAGCCAATGACACAGAGGGATTCTTTGCAGCATGAGATGGAGCATTGTCATGCTTGAAGATCATTTTGCTACAGAAGACACGGTTCTTCTTTTTGTACCATGGAAGAAAGTGGTCAGTCAGTAACTCTAGATACTTTGCCGAGGTCATTTTCACACCTTCAGGGACCCAAAAGGGGCCTACCAGCTCTCTCCTCATGAATCCAGCCCAGAACATGACTCCGCCCCCTCCTTGCTGACATCACAGCCTTGTTGGGACATGGTGGCCATCCACCAACCATCCACTACTCCTCCATCTGGACCATCCAGGGTTGCACGGCACTCATCAGTCAACAAGACTGTTTGAAAATGAGTCTTCATGTATTTCTGGGCCCACTGCAACCGTTTCTGCTTGTGAGCATTGGTTAGGGGGGGCTGAATAGTAGGTTTATACACGACTGCAAGCCTCTGGAGGATCCTACACCTTGAGGTTGGTGGGACTCCAGAGGCACCAGCAGCTTCAAATACCTGTTTGCTGCTTTGTAATGGTATTTTAGCATCTGCTCTCTGAATCTGATGAATTAGTCTGTCAGAAACCTTCCTCATCATGCCTTTATCTGCAGGAACCCGTCTGTGCTCTGAATCAGACTCTAATGTCTTCACAGTATGATGATCACACTGAAGTTTTCCTGAAATATCTCATGTTTTCATTCCTTCTCCAAGACATTACACTATTTCAGGCTTTCAGCAGAGATCCTTTTTCTTTTCTGAAACCTGTGGCCTGATTATTAACATGGAACAGTGCATTTTGAGGTTTTTATTTTAAAAAACATGGTTATTATTATGAAGTTTGTTCAAAAACATTTGAATTATGCTCTAACGGCTGATGACTTGAAAAATGTTCTGTCATTTGCATTAATATTTAGGAAAATCCTAGAAAAATGTCGTTTGCATAATAATGTGGAAGGCGGTGTGAATGTCCCCGAGTGGGCGTAAACATGGCGGGGCGTTCTGAGCTCTGAGGAAACCTGAAGCACCACAAAAATAAGATCACCTGTGTTTGAGCGATGGCGTGGACATCTCCGATCACTTTACGGCGATATCTGAACTACTCCGAGCCCACCGCCACCGCTGGATTCAGTTCCATCTCCTGCTCTCTTACTGGATTTCCACAGCCCACTTTACAGCTCCAGTCCTGGTCTGTGAGACGTGTCTGACGTCAGGCCGCCATAGGTGGACGGTGAAACAGATCAGATAGTTTCAGTATTGATTCACCACAATAATCTTAAGTTACTTTTAGAGCAGCGTCTGTGAGGCGAAATGTCATTATGCTCTGATTTCACAGGCCTTTTTAGCTCCTTCAGACTGATTTCTGAGAGTGTGCGGTGAAATAATGAAAGTAATGCAGTCATGGCTGCAGAGTGGAGCAAGAGATGGATGCATGCGTCAGGATCAGCGGCCTCTTTGACCTCCACACGGACGGAGGGCTGTGAAGGAGAAACAGGATGGAATCATCCTACAGCAGCTTTAAATCAGCCTGATCATCAGTACAGGCTGAAATTCTGTAGACCAGGTTCTGATACTGGGCCTAGGAGGACTCTGGGTCCCAGGGAGGTCACTGATGGAACCAGCATCACACTGGTTCACGGTGGTTCAAGAGCCGGTTCCACTGATGCTGCACTCAGAAATGTGTGTTTATGACTGTTTCCAACAGTTTCACATGGATTTCCTAATCAAGATCAGACCTGACCACTAAAACCAGGACCTGGTTAGTTTAGAAACGTAACCCTTTAAACGCCAGTTCAAACCCTGGTGTTTGTGACGACGTACAGATATAATGTCTCCTGTTCTACAGGTAAACCAGGTTGAAGAGGATATCACAGGTAATGATGAGCAACTACTTTGATTCTTATGCATTCTTATCTTCATTTTAACACTTTAATAAGCTGTGATAATAGCGCCCCCTATGAGCAAAACCATGCAGTTTCCCTCATACCAAATATGGTAAAATGACAAACAGGAAAAACTCTAAATGGGACTCAGTGGCTCCAGAATCAGAACTGCATGTTTTTATGTTTTTACTGGGATGGCTGAAGGAGCAGTAATGGTGGGTTTAATGGTCTCATGGTTTAATGGTCTCATGGTTTAATGGTCTCATGGTTTCATGGTCTCATGGTCTCATGGTCTCATGGTTTCATGGTCTCATGGTTTCATGGTCTCATGGTTTCATGGTCTCATGGTCTCATGGTCTCATGGTTTCATGGTCTCATGGTCTCATGGTCTCATGGTTTCATGGTCTCATGGTTTCATGGTTTCATGGTCTCATGGTTTCATGGTCTCATGGTTTCATGGTCTCATGGTCTCATGGTTTCATGGTCTCATGGTCTCATGGTCTCATGGTTTCATGGTCTCATGGTCTCATGGTCTCATGGTTTCATGGTCTCATGGTTTCATGGTCTCATGGTCTCATGGTCTCATGGTCTCATGGTTTCATGGTCTCATGGTCTCATGGTTTAATGGTCTCATGGTTTCATGGTCTCATGGTTTCATGGTCTCATGGTTTCATGGTCTCATGGTCTCATGGTCTCATGGTTTCATGGTCTCATGGTCTCATGGTTTCATGGTCTCATGGTTTCATGGTCTCATGGTTTCATGGTTTCATGGTCTCATGGTTTAATGGTTTAATGGTCTCATGGTTTCATGGTCTCATGGTTTCATGGTTTCATGGTCTCATGGTTTAATGGTTTAATGGTCTCATGGTTTCATGGTCTCATGGTTTAATGGTCTCATGGTTTCATGGTCTCATGGTTTAATGGTCTCATGGTTTAATGGTCTCATGGTTTCATGGTTTCATGGTTTAATGGTCTCATGGTTTCATGGTTTCATGGTCTCATGGTTTAATGGTCTCATGGTTTCATGGTTTCATGGTCTCATGGTTTAATGGTCTCATGGTTTAATGGTCTCATGGTTTAATGGTTTAATGGTCTCATGGTTTAATGGTCTCATGGTTTCATGGTTTAATGGTCTCATGGTTTCATGGTCTCATGGTTTAATGGTTTCATGGTTTCATGGTTTAATGGTCTCATGGTTTAATGGTCTCATGGTTTAATGGTTTAATGGTTTCATGGTCTCATGGTTTAATGGTCTCATGGTCTCATGGTTTCATGGTCTCATGGTTTAATGGTTTCATGGTCTCATGGTTTCATGGTCTCATGGTTTCATGGTTTCATGGTCTCATGGTTTAATGGTTTAATGGTCTCATGGTTTCATGGTCTCATGGTTTAATGGTCTCATGGTTTCATGGTCTCATGGTTTAATGGTCTCATGGTTTAATGGTCTCATGGTTTCATGGTTTCATGGTTTAATGGTCTCATGGTTTCATGGTTTCATGGTCTCATGGTTTAATGGTCTCATGGTTTCATGGTTTCATGGTCTCATGGTTTAATGGTCTCATGGTTTAATGGTCTCATGGTTTAATGGTTTAATGGTCTCATGGTTTAATGGTCTCATGGTTTCATGGTTTAATGGTCTCATGGTTTCATGGTCTCATGGTTTAATGGTTTCATGGTTTCATGGTTTAATGGTCTCATGGTTTAATGGTCTCATGGTTTAATGGTTTAATGGTTTCATGGTTTCATGGTTTCATGGTCTCATGGTTTCATGGTTTCATGGTCTCATGGTCTCATGGTTTCATGGTTTCATGGTCTCATGGTTTAATGGTCTCATGGTTTAATGGTCTCATGGTTTCATGGTTTAATGGTCTCATGGTTTCATGGTTTCATGGTCTCATGGTTTAATGGTCTCATGGTTTAATGGTCTCATGGTTTAATGGTTTAATGGTTTCATGGTCTCATGGTTTAATGGTTTCATGGTTTAATGGTCTCATGGTTTCATGGTTTCATGGTTGAATGGTCTCATGGTTTCATGGTTTAATGGTCTCATGGTTTAATGGTCTCATGGTTTAATGGTCTCATGGTTTAATGGTTTAATGGTTTCATGGTCTCATGGTTTAATGGTCTCATGGTTTAATGGTTTAATGGTTTCATGGTCTCATGGTTTAATGGTCTCATGGTTTAATGGTTTAATGGTTTCATGGTTTAATGGTTTAATGGTTTCATGGTCTCATGGTTTAATGGTCTCATGGTTTAATGGTTTAATGGTTTCATGGTCTCATGGTTTAATGGTCTCATGGTCTCATGGTTTCATGGTTTAATGGTCTCATGGTTTCATGGTTTCATGGTTTAATGGTCTCATGGTTTCATGGTTTAATGGTCTCATGGTTTAATGGTCTCATGGTTTCATGGTTTCATGGTTTAATGGTCTCATGGTTTCATGGTCTCATGGTTTCATGGTTTAATGGTCTCATGGTTTCATGGTTTCATGGTCTCATGGTTTCATGGTCTCATGGTTTCATGGTTTAATGGTCTCATGGTTTCATGGTTTAATGGTCTCATGGTTTAATGGTCTCATGGTTTAATGGTTTCATGGTTTCATGGTCTCATGGTTTAATGGTCTCATGGTTTAATGGTTTAATGGTTTCATGGTCTCATGGTTTAATGGTCTCATGGTTTAATGGTTTAATGGTTTCATGGTTTAATGGTTTAATGGTTTCATGGTCTCATGGTTTAATGGTCTCATGGTCTCATGGTTTAATGGTTTCATGGTCTCATGGTTTAATGGTCTCATGGTCTCATGGTTTAATGGTTTCATGGTTTAATGGTCTCATGGTTTCATGGTTTCATGGTTTAATGGTCTCATGGTTTCATGGTTTAATGGTCTCATGGTTTAATGGTCTCATGGTTTCATGGTTTCATGGTTTCATGGTTTAATGGTCTCATGGTTTCATGGTCTCATGGTTTCATGGTTTAATGGTCTCATGGTTTCATGGTTTCATGGTCTCATGGTTTCATGGTCTCATGGTTTCATGGTCTCATGGTTTAATGGTCTCATGGTTTAATGGTCTCATGGTTTAATGGTCTCATGGTTTCATGGTTTAATGGTCTCATGGTCTCATGTCTCATGGTTTAATGGTCTCATGGTTTCATGGTCTCATGGTTTAATGGTCTCATGGTTTAATGGTCTCATGGTTTCATGGTTTCATGGTTTAATGGTCTCATGGTTTAATGGTCTCATGGTTTCATGGTCTCATGGTTTCATGGTCTCATGGTTTAATGGTCTCATGGTTTAATGGTTTAATGGTCTCATGGTTTAATGGTCTCATGGTTTCATGGTTTAATGGTCTCATGGTTTCATGGTTTAATGGTTTAATGGTCTCATGGTTTCATGGTCTCATGGTTTAATGGTCTCATGGTTTCATGGTTTAATGGTCTCATGGTTTCATGGTCTCATTGTTTAATGGTCTCATGGTTTAATGGTCTCATGGTTTAATGGTCTCATGGTTTCATGGTCTCATGGTTTAATGGTCTCATGGTTTCATGGTTTCATGGTCTCATGGTTTCATGGTTTCATGGTCTCATGGTTTAATGGTCTCATGGTTTCATGGTTTCATGGTTTAATGGTCTCATGGTTTAATGGTCTCATGGTTTCATGGTTTCATGGTCTCATGGTTTCATGGTTTCATGGTCTCATGGTTTAATGGTCTCATGGTTTCATGGTTTAATGGTCTCATGGTTTCATGGTTTAATGGTCTCATGGTTTAATGGTCTCATGGTTTAATGGTCTCATGGTTTCATGGTCTCATGGTTTAATGGTCTCATGGTTTCATGGTTTAATGGTCTCATGGTTTCATGGTCTCATGGTTTCATGGTCTCATGGTTTCATGGTCTCATGGTTTAATGGTCTCATGGTTTCATGGTCTCTTGGTTTAATGGTCTCATGGTTTAATGGTCTCATGGTTTAATGGTCTCATGGTTTCATGGTTTCATGGTCTCATGGTTTCATGGTTTCATGGTCTCATGGTTTAATGGTCTCATGGTTTAATGGTCTCATGGTTTCATGGTCTCATGGTTTAATGGTCTCATGGTTTCATGGTCTCATGGTTTCATGGTCTCTTGGTTTAATGGTCTCATGGTTTAATGGTCTCATGGTTTAATGGTCTCATGGTTTAATGGTCTCATGGTTTCATGGTCTCTTGGTTTAATGGTCTCATGGTTTAATGGTCTCATGGTTTAATGGTCTCATGGTTTCATGGTCTCATGGTTTAATGGTCTCATGGTTTAATGGTCTCATGGTTTAATGGTCTCATGGTTTAATGGTCTCATGGTTTCATGGTTTAATGGTCTCATGGTTTCATGGTTTAATGGTCTCATGGTTTCATGGTTTAATGGTCTCATGGTTTCATGGTCTCATGGTTTCATGGTTTCATGGTCTCATGGTTTCATGGTTTCATGGTCTCATGGTTTAATGGTCTCATGGTTTCATGGTTTAATGGTCTCATGGTTTCATGGTTTAATGGTCTCATGGTTTAATGGTCTCATGGTTTAATGGTCTCATGGTTTCATGGTCTCATGGTTTAATGGTCTCATGGTCTCATGGTTTAATGGTCTCATGGTTTCATGGTCTCATGGTTTCATGGTCTCATGGTTTCATGGTCTCATGGTTTAATGGTCTCATGGTTTCATGGTCTCTTGGTTTAATGGTCTCATGGTTTAATGGTCTCATGGTTTAATGGTCTCATGGTTTCATGGTTTCATGGTCTCATGGTTTCATGGTTTCATGGTCTCATGGTTTAATGGTCTCATGGTTTAATGGTCTCATGGTTTCATGGTCTCATGGTTTAATGGTCTCATGGTTTCATGGTCTCATGGTTTCATGGTCTCTTGGTTTAATGGTCTCATGGTTTAATGGTCTCATGGTTTAATGGTCTCATGGTTTAATGGTCTCATGGTTTCATGGTCTCTTGGTTTAATGGTCTCATGGTTTAATGGTCTCATGGTTTAATGGTCTCATGGTTTCATGGTCTCATGGTTTAATGGTCTCATGGTTTAATGGTCTCATGGTTTAATGGTCTCATGGTTTAATGGTCTCATGGTTTCATGGTTTAATGGTCTCATGGTTTCATGGTTTAATGGTCTCATGGTTTCATGGTTTAATGGTCTCATGGTTTCATGGTCTCATGGTTTCATGGTTTAATGGTCTCATGGTTTCATGGTTTAATGGTCTCATGGTTTCATGGTTTCATGGTCTCATGGTTTCATGGTCTCATGGTTTAATGGTCTCATGGTTTCATGGTCTCATGGTTTAATGGGGCATTTTTGGTCACCAATAGGCTGAGTGGGACAAAAAGTCCCCAGGAATTATTATTGGCCTGGTAAAGGGTCCAATAATAATATTTTAATAATTTTAATTGGCTGTTATCAGCACTAACAGCCATAATAATAATAACAAAATTAATAATGTTAATATAATTATAATTATTAATAATAATGATAATAATGATGATGATAATAATAATAATAATAATAATAATAATAATAATAAATGATAGTAATAACAATAGATTACCTTAGACAGCCTCTGACACTATAACTTTTAAGGCTTTTGCTCATTTCTGCTGACTGATATGTCTGATTATTGATCATTAATGATGATTAATGATAATAAATGGTGGTTATTGATTATTAATGATGATTATTCATCATTAATGATCATTAATGATGATTATTGATCATTAATGATCATTAATGATGATTATTGATCATTAATGATGATTAAAGGGGGTTAATGATGATTATTGATGATTAATAGTGATTAATGATGATTAATGATAATAAATGGTGGTTATTGATCATTAATGATAATTAATGATGATTATTGATCATTAATGATGATTAAAGGGGGTTAATGATGATTATTGATGATTAATAGTGATTAATGATGATTAATGATAATAAATGGTGGTTATTGATCATTAATGATAATTAATGATGATTATTGATCATTAATGATGATTAGTGATAATAAATGGTGGTTATTGATCATTAATGATAATTAATGATGATTATTGATCATTAATGATGATTAAATGGGGTTAATGATGATTATTGATGATTAATAGTGATTAATGATGATTAATTAGTCTGTGTCCTCTCCTCTGCATCAACAGTCCTGCAGTCATTGTCACTGGCGTGCTGTGTGACGTGGGTCCAGTGTGTTTTGGTGTGAACTGGTCAGGATTATCTGCGGCAGCTCTGACGTGTTATTCTATATTAATTATTGATCATATTCTGAGTCTCATAATGGTTTCAGTTTAATGGTTTTTAGTATAATAAAGCTCTTCTTTATAGCTCTGTATTTCTGACACCTCCGCCGCCGTTCCACCTGTTCCAGCATGAATTCATGTGACGCTCTCTGTCAGCCCCTCAATCTGGCAACAATCACAGTCAAACGTCCAGATGAGGCGACGGCAGCAGTGCGTCCTGATTTGAGGACGGTCCGCGTCGGGCACAAAGCGTTTGAATTACTGACACAGCTGATCGACACGTGGACAAAGGCTGCGACCTTGGCGTTCTGCTCAGGAGGAGCATTTGTAGGCCGAGCAGGCCTGGTTTGTGGCGGATGACTTGTATTGTCTGCGAGACGCCGGCTCAGTGTTCTGGAGACAAAGCTTTCCCTCCTTTAATGGATTCTGCTGGTTTGTGCTGCTATTGAACCCGAGTGAAAGCCGCTGCCTGCTGAGGAACAATTCAGCCAAGAATGTGACATATCCAAATACCAGTTGCTTTTTGAGTGGCCAAACAACATGTGCTTTGCACGCTGGGTGTGCAGCACCCTCCATTTACAGAGCTTTCAGAGCAGTGGGCTGGATCCACTGGTGTACTATTTCACCAGTACGCTCTGTCAGAGACATCATGAAGCCGGCCGTCACATGAAAATGTGTGGAATTAGCTGTCAGGAGGATTGTTGGGGGAATGCTGTGCATTACGGCGTGGGTGTGTAATATGTGATAGGGACACATCGGAGTGGAAGTGCTTCTTATCTGCAGGAGCGAACAGCTGTCCGTGGAGCCGCGTGTGGAGTGGATGGCTCTGTTTGATCTGCTGCTGGTACTGCAGAAAAGCTTCTACCAGCATCCAAATCTCCACAGGCTGAGACACAATGCTGCAGGAATACTTAAGAGTCTGTGTGTCGGGGGTGGGGGGGCTGCACTTCAGGATCCATTCAAGCCCATCTCTGACATCCTCCACGGCCTTGAAGTCTGCACGCTGCTCTCTGGGCTTTGTTTACGGATCACGGCTTGTTTACTATGAAGCTCAGAGCCAACCCTGAAGAGATGTGGGCCCAAGATGTTTTATCTCTTGTCAGGCCTCGCTTCAATTAAATTAATGGAATCCATTCAGCTCTCCTCTTTCCTTTTCCCTTTCAGGCCGCGGCCACAGAGGAGAATACATTAAAAAGATCTTAAGATGGTACATCATGGTATTAGCCGCCCTCACTCAGTCCTGCCAGGGTTTTATTTCTCTGTCAGAATAAAATCATCAATCTGCAGCTCAGAGAGAACGGAGCCTCTCAGTTTTAATGTAAAAGTCTTTAGATTATTTAGATTCTCTCTTGCTTTATGAGAGCTTTATCCTCCAGACTCATGGTTTTATCTGTTTATCAGAGGGGACGAGTGTATCCTGTCTTTGAAATCAGACACCTCCATCTTTGGTGTGTTATGATGTTCAGAGTCAAAGTTTGATATAATCTCAGCAGATCTCTGAGTTCAGGAAAGACTGAGCTGGAGAAAGACATGTCTGTTGATGTGTTGATAACCTTAATCCCACCACACTATGATGGGGCGACGAGGAGGAAGAGAACCAGTCTGAGGTTTAACATCCACATCAGGACCTCAGGAAACAGATAAGGGAAAAAAGAAGTATTTTAAACTGATCAGAGATGGAGGAGCCGAGACAATCAATGACAGAGGAACTTTAGCATCAGATAGACAGGTGTAGCATCAGAGAGAAAGGTGTAGCATAAGAGAGACAGGTGTAGCATCAGAGAGAAAGGTTTCGCATCAGAGAGACAGGTGTAGCATCAGAGAGAAAGGTGTAGCATCAGAGAGAGAGGTGTAGCATCAAAGAGAGAGGTGTAGCATCAGAGAGAAAGGTGTAGCATCAGAGAGAAAGGTGTAGCATAAGAGAGACAGGTGTAGCATCAGAGAGAAAGGTGTAGCATCAGAGAGAGAGGTGTAGCATCAAAGAGAGAGGTGTAGCATCAGAGAGAGAGGTGTAGCATAAGAGAGACAGGTGTAGCATCAGAGAGACAGGTGTAGCATCAGAGAGAAAGGTGTAGCATCAGAGAGAAAGGTGTAGCATAAGAGAGAGAGGTGTAGCATCAGAGAGAAAGGTGTAGCATCAGAGAGAGAGGAGTAGCATCAGAGAGAAAGGTGTAGCATAAGAGAGACAGGTGTAGCATCAAAGAGAGAGGTGTAGCATCAGAGAGAAAGGTGTAGCATCAGAGAGAGAGGTGTAGCATCAGTGAGACAGGTGTAGCATCAGAGAGAAAGATGTAGCATCAGAGAGACGGGTGTAGCATCAGAGACACAGGTGTAGCATCAGAGAGACAGGTGTAGCATTTCAGAGAGAGGTGTAGCATCAGAGAGACAGATGTAGCATCAGAAAGAAAGGTGTTGCATCAGAGAGAAGGGTGTAGCATCAGAAGACAAGTCTAGCATCAGTGAGACAGGTGTAGCATCAGAGAGACAGGTGTAGCATAAGAGACAAAGGTGTAGCATCAGAGAGAGAGGTGTAGCATCAAAGAGAGAGGTGTAGCATCAGAGAGAAAGGTGTAGCATCAGAGAGACATGTGTAGCATCAGAGAGACAGGAGTAGCATCAGAGAGAGAGGTGTAGCATCAAAGAGAGAGGTGTAGCATCAGAGAGAAAGGTGTAGCATCAGTGAGACAGGTGTAGCATCAGAGAGAAAGATGTAGCATCAGAGAGACAGGTGAAGCATTTCAGAGAGAGGTGTAGCATCAGAGAGAAAGGTGTAGCATAAGAGAGACAGGTGTAGCATCAGAGAGAAAGGTGTAGCATCAGAGAGAAAGGTGTAGCATCAGAGAGACAGGTGTAGCATCAGAGAGAAAGGTGTAGCATAAGAGAGAGAGGTGTAGCATCAGAGAGAAAGGTGTAGCATAAGAGAGACAGGTGTAGCATCAGAGAGAAAGGTGTAGCATAAGAGAGACAGGTGTAGCATCAGAGAGAGAGGTGTAGCATCAGACAGACAGGTGTAGCATCAGAGAGACAGGTGTACCATCAGACAGACAGGTGTAGCGTCAGAGAGACAGTAGTAGCATCAGAGAGAGAGGTGTAGCATCAGAGAGACAGGTGTAGCATCAGAGAGACAGGTGTAGCATCAGAGACAAAGGTGTAGCATCAGAGAGAGAGGAGTAGCATCAGAGAGAGAGGTGTAGCATCAGAGAGACAGGTGTAGCATCAGACAGACAGGTGTAGCATCAGAGACAAAGGTGTAGCATCAGAGAGAGAGGTGTAGCATCAGTGAGACAGGTGTAGCATCAGAGAGAAAGATGTAGCATCAGAGAGACGGGTGTAGCATCAGAGACACAGGTGTAGCATCAGAGAGACAGGTGTAGCATTTCAGAGAGAGGTGTAGCATCAGAGAGACAGATGTAGCATCAGAAAGAAAGGTGTTGCATCAGAGAGAAGGGTGTAGCATCAGAAGACAAGTCTAGCATCAGTGAGACAGGTGTAGCATCAGAGAGAAAGGTGTAGCATCAGAGAGACAGGTGTAGCATCAGAGACAAAGGTGTAGCATCAGAGAGAGAGGTGTAGCATCAAAGAGAGAGGTGTAGCATCAGAGAGAAAGGTGTAGCATCAGAGAGACATGTGTAGCATCAGAGAGACAGGAGTAGCATCAGAGAGAGAGGTGTAGCATCAAAGAGAGAGGTGTAGCATCAAAGAGAAAGGTGTAGCATTTCAGAGAGAGGTGTAGCATCAGAGAGACAGATGTAGCATCAGAAAGAAAGGTGTTGCATCAGAGAGAAGGGTGTAGCATCAGAGAGAGAGGAGTAGCATCAGAGAGAGAGGTGTAGCATCAGAGAGACAGGTGTAGCATCAGACAGACAGGTGTAGCATCAGAGACAAAGGTGTAGCATCAGAGAGAGAGGTGTAGCATCAGTGAGACAGGTGTAGCATCAGAGAGAAAGATGTAGCATCAGAGAGACGGGTGTAGCATCAGAGACACAGGTGTAGCATCAGAGAGACAGGTGTAGCATTTCAGAGAGAGGTGTAGCATCAGAGAGACAGATGTAGCATCAGAAAGAAAGGTGTTGCATCAGAGAGAAGGGTGTAGCATCAGAGAGACAGGTGTAGCATCAGAGACAAAGGTGTAGCATCAGAGAGAGAGGTGTAGCATCAAAGAGAGAGGTGTAGCATCAGAGAGAAAGGTGTAGCATCAGAGAGACATGTGTAGCATCAGAGAGACAGGAGTAGCATCAGAGAGAGAGGTGTAGCATCAAAGAGAGAGGTGTAGCATCAAAGAGAAAGGTGTAGCATCAGTGAGACAGGTGTAGCATCAGAGAGAAAGATGTAGCATCAGAGAGACAGGTGTAGCATTTCAGAGAGAGGTGTAGCATCAGAGAGAAAGGTGTAGCATAAGAGAGACAGGTGTAGCATCAGAGAGAAAGGTGTAGCATCAGAGAGAAAGGTGTAGCATAAGAGAGAGAGGTGTAGCATCAGAGAGAAAGGTGTAGCATAAGAGAGACAGGTGTAGCATCAGAGAGAAAGGTGTAGCATCAGAGAGACAGGTGTAGCATCAGAGAGACAGGTGTAGCATCAGAGAGAAAGGTGTAGCATCAGAGAGACAGGTGTAGCATCAGAGAGACAGGAGTAGCATCAGAGAGAGAGGTGTAGCATCAAAGAGAGAGGTGTAGCATCAGTGAGACAGGTGTAGCATCAGAGAGAAAGATGTAGCATCAGAGAGAAAGGTGTAGCATCAGTGATACAGTTGTAGCATCAGAGAGACAGGTGTAGCATCAGTGAGACAGGTGTAGCATCAGACCAGAGAGGTGTAGCATCAGAAAGACAGGTGTAGCATCAGAGCAGAGAGGTGTAGCATCAGAAAGAAAGGTGTAGCATCAGAGAGAAAGGTGTAGTATCAGTGAGACAGGTGTAGCATCATTGAGATAGGTGTAGCATCAGAGAGACAGGTGTAGCATAAGAGAGAGAGGTGTAGCATCAGAGAGAAAGGTGTAGCATAAGAGAGACAGGTGTAGCATCAGAGAGAAAGGTGTAGCATAAGAGAGACAGGTGTAGCATCAGAGAGACAGGTGTAGCATCAGAGAGACAGGTGTAGCGTCAGAGAGACAGGTGTAGCATCAGAGAGAAATGTGTAGCATCAGAGAGAAAGGTGTAGCATAAGAGAGAGAGGTGTAGCATCAGAGAGAAAGGTGTAGCGTCAGAGAGACAGGTGTAGCATCAGAGAGAAAGGTGTAGCATCAGAGAGAAAGGTGTAGCATAAGAGAGAGAGGTGTAGCATCAGAGAGAAAGGTGTAGCATAAGAGAGACAGGTGTAGCATCAGAGAGAAAGGTGTAGCATAAGAGAGACAGTAGTAGCATCAGAGAGAGAGGTGTACCATCAGAGAGACAGGTGTAGTATCAGAGAGACGAGTGTAGCATCAGAGAGACAGGAGTAGCATCAGAGAGAGAGGTGTAGCATCAAAGAGAGAGGTGAAGCATCGGAGAGAAAGGTGTAGCATCAGAGAGAAAGGTGTAGCATCAGAGAGACAGGTGTAGCGTCAGAGAGACAGTAGTAGCATCAGAGAGAGAGGTGTAGCATCAGAGAGACAGGTGTAGCATCAGAGAGAAAGGTGTAGCATCAGAGAGAAAGGTGTAGCATCAGAGAGACAGGTGTAGCATCAGAGAGACAGGAGTAGCATCAGAGAGATAGGTGTAGCATCAGAGAGACAGGTGTAGCATCAGAGACAAAGGTGTAGCATCAGAGAGAGAGGTGTAGCATCAGAGAGAAAGGTGTAGCATCAGAGAGACAGTAGTAGCATCAGAGAGACAGAGGTGTAGCATCAGAGAGAAAGGTGTAGCATAAGAGAGAAAGGTGTAGCATCAGTGATACAGGTGTAGCATCAGTGAGACAGGTGTAGCATCATTGAGACAGGTGTAGCATCAGAGAGACAGGTTTAGCATCAGAGAGAAAGGTGTAGCATAAGAGAGACAGGTGTAGCATCAGAGAGAAAGGTGTAGCATCAGAGAGAAAGGTGTAGCATCAGTGATACAGTTGTAGCATCAGAGAGACAGGTGTAGCATCAGTGAGACAGGTGTAGCATCAGACCAGAGAGGTGTAGCATCAGAAAGAAAGGTGTAGCATCAGAGAGAAAGGTGTAGTATCAGTGAGACAGGTGTAGCATCATTGAGACAGGTGTAGCATCAGAGAGACAGGTTTAGGATCAGAGAGACAGGTGTAGCATCAGAGAGACAGATGTAGTATAAGAGACAAAGGTGTAGCATCAGTGATACAGGTGTAGCATCAGAGAGACAGGTGTAGCATCAGAGAGACAGGTGTAGCATCAGAGAGACAGGTGTAGCATCAGAGAGACAGGTTTAGCATTACAGAGAGAGGTGTAGCATCACAGAGAAAGGTGTAGCATCAGTGACACAGGTGAAGCATCAGACAGACAGGTGTAGCATCAGAGAGACAGGTGTAGCATCAGAGAGACAGGTGTAGCATCAGAGAGACAGGTGTAGCATCAGAGAGAAAGGTGTAGCATCAGAGAGACAGGTGTAGCATCAGAGAGACAGGTGTAGCATCAGAGAGAGAGGTGTAGCATCAAAGAGAGAGGTGTAGCATCAGAGAGAAAGGTGTAGCATCAGTGAGACAGGTGTAGCATCAGAGAGAAAGATGTAGCATCAGAGAGACAGGAGTAGCATCAGAGAGAGAGGTGTAGCATCAAAGAGAAAGGTGTAGCATCAGTGAGACAGGTGTAGCATCAGAGAGAAAGGTGTAGCATCAGAGAGAAAGGTGTAGCATAAGAGAGAGAGGTGTAGCATCAGAGAGAAAGGTGTAGCATAAAAGAGACAGGTGTAGCATCAGAGAGAAAGGTGTAGCGTCAGAGAGACAGGTGTACCATCAGAGAGACAGGTGTAGCATCAGAGAGAAAGGTGTAGCATAAGAGAGAGAGGTGTAGCATCAGAGAGAAAGGTGTAGCATAAGAGAGACAGGTGTAGCATCAAAGAGAAAGGTGTACCATCAGTGAGACAGGTGTAGCATCAGAGAGAAAGATGTAGCATCAGAGAGAAAGGTGTAGCATCAGTGATACAGTTGTAACATCAGAGAGACAGGTGTAGCATCAGTGAGACAGGTGTAGCATCAGACCAGAGAGGTGTAGCATCAGAAAGACAGGTGTAGCATCAGAGCAGAGAGGTGTAGCATCAGAAAGAAAGGTGTAGCATCAGAGAGAAAGGTGTAGTATCAGTGAGACAGGTGTAGCATCATTGAGATAGGTGTAGCATCAGAGAGACAGGTGTAGCATCAGAGAGACAGGTGTAGCATCAGAGAGAAAGGTGTAGCATAAGAGAGACAGGTGTAGCATCAGAGAGAAAGGTGTAGCATCAGAGAGACAGGTGTAGCATCAGAGAGACAGGTGTAGCATCAGAGAGACAGGTGTAGCGTCAGAGAGACAGGTGTAGCATCAGAGAGAAATGTGTAGCATCAGAGAGAAAGGTGTAGCATAAGAGAGAGAGGTGTAGCATCAGAGAGAAAGGTGTAGCGTCAGAGAGACAGGTGTAGCATCAGAGACAAAGGTGTAGCATCAGAGAGAGAGGTGTAGCATCAGAGAGAAAGGTGTAGCATAAGAGAGACAGGTGTAGAATTAGAGAGAAAGGTGTAGCATCAGAGAGACAGGTGTAGCATCAGACAGACAGTAGTAGCATCAGAGAGACAGGTGTAGTATCAGAGAGACGAGTGTAGCATCAGAGAGACAGGAGTAGCATCAGAGAGAGAGGTGTAGCATCAAAGAGAGAGGTGAAGCATCGGAGAGAAAGGTGTAGCATCAGAGAGAAAGGTGTAGCATCAGAGAGACAGGTGTAGCGTCAGAGAGACAGTAGTAGCATCAGAGAGAGAGGTGTAGCATCAGAGAGACAGGTGTAGCATCAGAGAGAAAGGTGTAGCATCAGAGAGAAAGGTGTAGCATCAGAGAGACAGGTGTAGCATCAGAGAGACAGGAGTAGCATCAGAGAGATAGGTGTAGCATCAGAGAGACAGGTGTAGCATCAGAGACAAAGGTGTAGCATCAGAGAGAGAGGTGTAGCATCAGAGAGAAAGGTGTAGCATCAGAGAGACAGTAGTAGCATCAGAGAGACAGAGGTGTAGCATCAGAGAGAAAGGTGTAGCATAAGAGAGAAAGGTGTAGCATCAGTGATACAGGTGTAGCATCAGTGAGACAGGTGTAGCATCATTGAGACAGGTGTAGCATCAGAGAGACAGGTTTAGCATCAGAGAGAAAGGTGTAGCATAAGAGAGACAGGTGTAGCATCAGAGGGAAAGGTGTAGCATAAGAGAGACAGGTGTAGCATCAGAGAGAGAGGTGTAGCATCAGAGAGAAAGGTGTAGCATCAGAGAGACAGGTGTAGCATCAGACCAGAGAGGTGTAGCATCAGAAAGAAAGGTGTAGCATCAGAGAGAAAGGTGTAGTATCAGTGAGACAGGTGTAGCATCATTGAGACAGGTGTAGCATCAGAGAGACAGGTTTAGCATCAGAGAGAAAGGTGTAGCATAAGAGAGACAGGTGTAGCATCAGAGGGAAAGGTGTAGCATAAGAGAGACAGGTGTAGCATCAGAGAGAGAGGTGTAGCATCAGAGAGAAAGGTGTAGCATCAGAGAGACAGGTGTAGCATCAGAGAGACAGTAGTAGCATCAGAGAGAGAGGTGTTGCATCAGAGAGAGAGGTGTAGCATCAGAGAGAAAGGTGTAGCATCAGAGAGATAGGTGTAGCATCAGAGAGACAGGTGTAGCATCAGAGAGACAGGTGTAGCGTCAGAGTACAGTGGTGTCACATCAGAGAGAAGGGTGTAGCATCAGAAGACAAGTGTTGCATCAGTGAGACAGGTGTAGCATCAGTAAGACAGGTGTAGCATCAGAGAGAAAGGTGTAGCATCAGTGAGACAGGTGTAGCATCAGTGAGACATGTGTAGCATCAGAGACAAAGGTGTAGCATTTGTGAGAAAGCTGTAGCATCAGAGAGACAGGTGTAGCATCAGTGAGACAGGTGTAGCATCATTGAGACAGGTGTAGCATCAGAGACAAAGGTGTAGCATCAGAGAGAGAGGTGTAGCATCAGTGAGACAGGTGTAGCATCAGAGAGACAGGTGTAGCATCAGTGAGACAGGTGTAGCATCAGTGAGACATGTGTAGCATCAGAGACAAAGGTGTAGCATCAGTGAGACAGGTGTAGCATCAGAGAGAAGGGTGTAGCATCAGAGGTATAGGTGAAGCGTCAGAGCAGAGAGGTGTAGCATCAGAAAGAAAATTGTAGCATCAAGGAGAAGGGTGTAGTATCAAAAGACAAGAGACGCATCAGTGAGACAGGTGTAGCATAAGTGAGACAGGTGTAGCATCAGAGAGACAGGTTTAGCGTCAGAGCAGAGAGGTGTAGCATCAGAAAGAAAGGTTTCGCATCAGAGAGAAGGGTGTAGCATCAGAAGACAGGTGTAGCATCAGTAGGACAAGTGTAGCATCAGTAAGAAAGGTGTCGCATCAGAGAGAAGGGTGTAGCATCAGAAGACAGGTGTAGCATCAGTAGGACAGGTGTAGCATCAGTAAGACAGGTGTAGCATCAGAGAGACAGGTGTAGCATCATTGAGACACCTGTAGCATCAGAGAGACAGGTGTAGCATCAGAAAGAAAGGTGTTGCATCAGAGAGAAGGGTGTAGCATCAGAAGACAAGTCTAGCATCAGTGAGACAGGTGTAGCATCAGTAAGACAGGTGTAGCATCAGAGAGACAGGTGTAGCATCATTGAGACAGCTGTAGCATCAGAGACAGGTGTAGCATCTGTGAGAAAGCTGTAGCATCAGAGAGACGGGTGTAGCATCCGTGAGACAGGTGTAGCATCATTGAGACAGGTGTAGTTTCAGAGAGACAGGTGTAGCATCAGAGAGACAGGTGTAGCATCAGTGAGACATGTGTAGCATCAGAGACAAAGGTGTAGCATCAGTGAGACAGGTGTAGCATCAGAGAGAAGGGTGTAGCATCAGAGGTACAGGTGTATTGCAGAGCAGAGAGGTGTAGCATCAGAAAGAAAGGTGTAGCATCAGAGAGAAGGGTGTAGCATCAAAAGACAAGAGACACAGCTGTGAGACAGGTGTAGCATCTGTGAGACAGGTGTAGCATAAGTGAGACAGGTGTAGCATCAGAAGACAGGTGTAGCATCAGACCAGAGAGGTGTAGCATCAGTAAGACAGGTGTAGTATCATTGAGACAGGTGTAGCATCTGTGAGACAGCTGTAGCATCAGAGAGACAGGTGTAGCATCAGAAAGAAAGGTGTTGCATCAGAGAGAAGGGTGTAGCATCAGAAGACAACTAGCATCAGTGAGACAGGTGTAGCATCAGTAAGAAAGGTGTAGCATCAGAGAGACAGGTGTAGCATCATTGAGACAGCTGTAGCATCAGAGAGACAGGTGTAGTATCAGAGAGACAGGTGTAGCATCATTGAGACAGCTGTAGCATCAGAGAGACAGGTGTAGTATCATTGAGACAGGTGTAGCATCAGTGATACAGGTGTAGCGTCAGAGCAGAGAGGTGTAGGATCAGAAACAAAGGTGTAGCACCAGAGAGAAGGGTGTAGCATCAGAGCAGAGAGGTGTTGCATCAGAGAGACAGGTGTTGCATCAGAGAAACAGGTGTAGCATCAGAGAGAAGGGTGTAGCATCAAAAGACAAGAGTCGCATCAGTGAGACAGGTGTAGCATCAGAGCAGAGAGGTGTTGCATCAGAGAAACAGGTGTAGCATCAGAGAGACAGGTGTAGCATCAGAGCAGAGAGGTGTAGCATCGGAAAGAAAGGTGTAGCATCAGAGAGAAAGGTGTCTTATCAGAGAGACAGGTGTAGCATCAGAGAAACAGGTGTAGTATCAGAGAGACAGATGTAGCATCAGAGAGACAGGTGTAGCATCAGAGAGACAGGTGAAGCATCAGAGCAGAGAGGTGTTGCATCAGAGAGACAGGTGTAGCATCAGAGAGACAGGTGTAGCATAAGAGAGAAAGGTGTAGCATCAGTGAGACAGGTGTAGCATCAGAGAGAAAGGTGTAGCATCAGTGAGACAGGTTTAGCATCAGAGAGACAGGTGTAGCATTAGTGAGACAGGTGTAGCATCAGAGAGACAGGTGTAGCATCACTTGACAAGTGTAGCATCAGAGAGACAGGTGTAGCATCACTAGACAAGTGTAGCATCAGAGAGACAGGTATAGCATCACTAGACAAGTGTAGCATCAATGAGATGGGTGTAGCATCAGTGAGAAAGGTGTAGTATCAGTGAGACAGGTGTAGCATCAGTGACACAGGTGTAGCATCAGTAGACAATTCTAGCATCAGTGTGACAGGTGTAGCATCAGTGAGACAGGTGTAGCATCAGAGCAGAGAGGTGTTGCATCAGAGAGACAGGTGTAGCATCAGAGAGAAAGGTGTAGCATCAGAGAGACAGGTGTAGCATCAGTGAGACGGGTGTAGCATCAGTAGACAATTCTAGCATCAGCGTGACAGGTGTAGCATCAGTGAGACAGGTGTAGCATCAGAGCAGAGAGGTGTTGCATCAGAGAGACAGGTGTAGCATCACTAGACAAGTGTAGCATCAGAGAGACAGGTGTAGCATCACTAGACAAGTGTAGCATCAAAGAGATGGGTGTAGCATAACTGAGAAAGGTGCAGTATCAGTGAGACAGGTGTAGCATCAGTGACACAGGTGTAGCATCAGTAGACAATTCTAGCATCAGTGTGACAGGTGTAGCATCAGTGAGACAGGTGTAGCATCAGAAACAAAGGTGTAGCACCAGAGAGACAGGTGTAGCATCAGAGCAGAGAGGTGTAGTATCAGAGAGACAGGTGTAGCATCAGAGAAACAGGTGTAGTATCAGAGAGACAGGTGTAGCATCAGTGAGACAGGTGTAGCTTCAGACAGACAGGTGTAGTATCAATAAGTTCTGGTCTTTTAATATCAGACACTGTTGAATATCACAGACTGCTCCTTTAATATCAGACACTGTTGAATATCACAGACTGCTCCTTTAATATCAGACACTGTTGAATATCACAGACTGCTCCTTTAATATCAGACACTGTTGAATATCACAGACTGCTCCTTTAATATCAGACACTGTTGAATATCACAGACTGCTCCTTTAATATCAGACACTGTTGAATATTACAGACTGCTCCTTTAATATCAGACACTGTTGAATATCACAGACTGCTCCTTTAATATCAGACACTGTTGAATATCACAGACTGCTCCTTTAATATCAGACACTGTTGAATATCACAGACTGCTCCTTTAATATCAGACACTGTTGAATATTACAGACTGCTCCTTTAATATCAGACACTGTTGAATTTTACGGACTGGTCCTTTAAATGTGCATTGTATTATATAAAGACTAGTAGTATTTAGCTTGGCAAAAGAAAGCAAAACATTTCTAAGATGGTCTATCTAAATAAGTGTTTCATCATCTAAATTCAAATATAGCTATTTTGAAAAAACAACTCAGAATAAACCTTTAATTCATACACTGGGAGGGACCCCTCCATGGTTGTCACCATCTTGGACTTTTACATTTTTCCATGGCAACATCTAGAAAAAAGGAAAAAAAGGATAAATAAAGTTATTGTGTTGTATTGTATTCACATTACAGATACACATTAAATTCAACTGGTTGCCACCGTTTCCAGCTGAGAAATGCAATCTAGAACCCACTTCTAGATGTTGGTATACAGTTTTACACACTGCACCTTTAATATCAGACACTGTTAAAACTTATACATCGCTCCTTTAATTTCAGATACTGTTAAAAATAACACACTGCTCCTTTAATTTCAGATACTGTTAAAAATAACACACTGCTCCTTTAACATCAGATACTGTTAAAAATTACAGACTGCTCCTTTAATATCAGACACTGTTAAATATCACAGACTGCTCCTTTAATATCAGACACTGTTAAATATCACACACTGCTCCTTTAATATCAGACACTGTTAAACATTACAGACTGCTCCTTTAATATCAGACACTGTTAAATATCACAGACTGCTCCTTTAATATCAGACACTGTTAAATATCACAGACTGCTCCTTTTAATATCAGACACTGTTAAATATCACAGACTGCTCCTTTTAATATCAGACACTGTTAAACATTACAGACTGCTCCTTTTAATATCAGACACTGTTGAATATTACAGACTACTCCTTTAATATCAGACACTGTAAAATATAACAGACTGCTCCTTTAATATCAGACACTGTTGAATATTACAGACTGCTCCTTTAATATCAGACACTGTTGAATATTACAGACTACTCCTTTAATATCAGACACTGTAAAATATAACAGACTACTCCTTTAATATCAGACACTGTTGAATATTACAGACTGCTCCTTTTAATATCAGACACTGTCAAATATCACAGACTGCTCCTTTAATATCAGACACTGTTAAATATCACAGACTACTCCTTTAATATCAGACACTGTTGAATATTACAGACTGCTCCTTTAATATCAGACACTGTTGAATATTACAGACTGCTCCTTTAATGTCAGACACTGTTAAATATCACAGACTGCTCCCTTTAATATCAGACGCTGTTAAATTTTTTTGGACTGCTCCGTTAATTTCAGACACTGTTGAATATTACAGATTGGTCCTTTAATATCAGACACTGTTGAATATTACGGACTGCTCCTTTAATATCAGACACTGTTGAATATTACAGACTGCTCCTTTAATATCAGACACTGTTGAATATTACAGACTGCTCCTTTAATATCAGACACTGTTGAATATTACGGACTGCTCCTTTAATATCAGACACTGTTAAATTTTAAGGACTGGTCCTTTAATTTCAGACACTGTTAAATATCACAGACTGCTGCTTTAATATCAGACACTGTTGAATATTACAGACTGCTCCTTTAATATCAGACACTGTTGAATATTACAGACTGTCCTTTAATATTAGACGCTGTTAAATTTTACGGACTGGTCCTTTAATATCAGACACTGTTAAATATTACAGACTGCTCCTTTAATATCAGACACTGTTAAATATTACAGACTGCTCCTTTAATATCAGACACTGTTAAATATTACAGACTGCTCCTTTAATATCAGACACTGTTAAATATTACAGACTGCTCCTTTAATATCAGACACTGTTAAATATCACAGACTGCTCCTTTTAATATCAGACACTGTTGAATATTACGGACTGCTCCTTTTAATATCAGATACTGTTGAATATTACGGACTGCTCCTTTAATATCAGACGCTGTTAAATATTACGGCCTGCTCCTTTTAATATCAGACACTGTTAAATATCACAGACTGCTCCTTTTAATATCAGACACTGTTGAATATTACAGACTCCTCCTTTTAATATCAGACACTGTTGAATATTACGGACTGCTCCTTTAATATCAGACACTGTTAAATATCACAGACTGCTCCTTTTAATATCAGACACTGTTAAACATTACAGACTGCTCCTTTTAATATCAGACACTGTTAAACATTACAGACTGCTCCTTTTAATATCAGACACTGTTAAATATCACAGACTGCTCCTTTTAATATCAGACACTGTTAAACATTACAGACTGCTCCTTTTAATATAAGACACTGTTGAATATTACGGACTGCTCCTTTAATATCAGACGCTGTTAAATATTACGGACTGCTCCTTTAATATCAGACACTGTTGAATATTACAGACTGCTCCTTTAATGTCAGACACTGTTGAATATTACAGACTGCTCCTTTAATATCAGACACTGTTAAATATCACAGACTGCTCCTTTTAATATCAGACACTGTTAAATATTACAGACTGCTCCTTTAATATCAGACACTGTTAAATATCACAGACTGCTCCTTTTAATATCAGACACTGTTAAATATCACAGACTGCTCCTTTTAATATCAGACACTGTTAAACATTACAGACTGCTCCTTTTAATATAAGACACTGTTGAATATTACGGACTGCTCCTTTAATATCAGACGCTGTTAAATATTACGGACTGCTCCTTTAATATCAGACACTGTTGAATATTACAGACTGCTCCTTTAATGTCAGACACTGTTAAATATCACAGACTGCTCCCTTTAATATCAGACGCTGTTAAATTTTACGGACTGCTCCGTTAATTTCAGACACTGTTGAATATTACAGATTGGTCCTTTAATATCAGACACTGTTGAATATTACGGACTGCTCCTTTAATATCAGACACTGTTGAATATTACAGACTGCTCCTTTAATATCAGACACTGTTGAATATTACAGACTGCTCCTTTAATATCAGACGCTGTTGAATATTACGGACTGCTCCTTTAATATCAGACACTGTTAAATTTTAAGGACTGCTCCTTTAATTTCAGACACTGTTAAATATCACAGACTGCTCCTTTAATATCAGACACTGTTGAATATTACAGACTGCTCCTTTAATATCAGACACTGTTGAATATTACAGACTGCTCCTTTAATATCAGACACTGTTAAATATTACAGACTGCTCCTTTAATATCAGACACTGTTAAATATTACAGACTGCTCCTTTAATATCAGACACTGTTAAATATCACAGACTGCTCCTTTTAATATCAGACACCGTTAAACATTACAGACTCCTCCTTTTAATATCAGACACTGTTGAATATTACGGACTGCTCCTTTAATATCAGACACTGTCAAATATCACAGACTGCTCCTTTAATATCAGACACTGTTAAATATCACAGACTACTCCTTTAATATCAGACACTGTTGAATATTACAGACTGCTCCTTTAATATCAGACGCTGTTAAATATTACGGACTGCTCCTTTAATATCAGACACTGTTGAATATTACGGACTGCTCCGTTAATTTCAGACACTGTTGAATATCACAGACTGCTCCTTTAATATCAGACACTGTTGAATATTACAGACGGCTCCTTTAATATCAGACACTGTTGAATATTACGGACTGCTCCTTTAATATCAGACGCTGTTAAATATTACGGACTGCTCCTTTAATATCAGACACTGTTAAATATTACGGACTACTCCTTTAATATCAGACGCTGTTAAATATTACGGACTGCTCCTTTAATATCAGTAAATCAGCTGATTTTAAAAAACAGGTTTATCTATTTATGGAGAATGTAGTGAATGTCTGTGGTCCTACTCTCTTGTCCAATCAGATCGTCCCTGTCTTTTAAAGCTTTTAATCCTGTTCCCCTTCGCCTGTTTCATAGAGTTTGAGCTCTCCTGTTGTGATGTAATCGTGGCGTTTTCCTCAGATGTGTCTCTCCATTGCCAAGCTGCCCTGTTTCCTGGTTTCCTGCTACATGTTGGTGAGTTGTGCTCCTCGCCGCTCTGCCCGCTTTGATTTGAGAGTGGTAAATAAAGATTAACCTGAGCGGGCGGCCCCCTGATAAATCTGATGTAAATAAGTCAAGAAACACGCCGTCTTTATGCCTGTGGTGGCGTGACAGAGCCCGTGGTCAATGACAATCAAATGGGTTTGAGGAGCGGGGACAGAAAGCAGGTATTACCTCCATCCGAATCACACGTTGTCCTAATCACAGCTGCTCCACCTCTGAACGGACACGAAAATTACTCGTCATCTGTCAGCGGGAAATTACTGCGTGGAATGTGTTATATTCTTCTCCGCTGATATTACACCCTTCCTCCAAGGAAACGCTGCTCACATTGAAATGAGGACGATTATTCTGCAGGATCTGGAGGTGATTTTCTGCGGAAACATGACAGCATAAATACTCTCATCGTCCTCGCCGTGCCCGCCGTGACACGAGAACGAGGTGATGTCTGATCGGAGCGCTGGACAGGTGATGATTCTGGCATCGCCATGGAGACGTGAGTCTGAGGTATCAGACCCACTTCATCAGCAAACCGCAGACATCCTGGGTCAGTCACTGATGATTACATACCTGCTGGACCTCATTAAGACTGCTCACCTGGACCAGAACCACTGAAGCACCCGGGCCCCTGAGGGGCCCCTCAGGGGCCCCTCAGGGCCCTCCTCAGCTTGGCTGTCTGCTGATGACGTCACACTGGAGAACTCCAGATACGTCCAGGTTTCTGTTTATGGGGCAAACATATGAATCCAAGTTTAACTAAAATCACTAACAGATCCACTGAACTATGTCCTTAGTTAGTCAACACATCTCACACTGATCCCAGGAAATCAAACTCATCAGTCTTTCAACAACAATTTGATTTTACTCAATTAGTAAAGAGTAAAAATCATCAGAGGAAAAACACTGTCCCTGTTGTTGTCATGACTCATCGTACCGATATCACTAACAAACACAAAAATGATTCAAGTTCAGTCATTTTTCCAAGTTATTTAGAGTATGTAGTAAATGATGTAGAGTATGGAGTCATTATTGTTACAAAATCAAGGGCCCACTTTAACATGCTGAGATCCTGACTCAGAGGATCCACATGGTATCAAAGTTTATCCACACAGGATCGGCGTGTGGGCCACTTTCACTCTGATTTATGCTCCTCCTCCTCATGCTGGTCACCAGCCTGGCCCCTCCTCCTCATGCTGGTCACAGCCTGGCTCCTCCCCCTCATGCTGGTCACCAGCCTGGCTCCTCCCCCTCATGCTGGTCACCAGCCTGGCTCCTCCTCCTCATGCTGGTCACCAGCCTGGCTCCTCCCCCTCATGCTGGTCACCAGCCTGGCCCCTCCTCCTCATGCTGGTCACCAGCCTGGCTCCTCCTCCTCATGCTGGTCACCAGCCTGGCCCCTCCTCCTCATGCTGGTCACCAGCCTGGCTCCTCCTCCTCATGCTGGTCACCAGCCTGGCTCCTCCTCCTCATGCTGGTCACCAGCCTGGCCCCTCCTCCTCATGCTGGTCACCAGCCTGGCTCCTCCTCCTCATGCTGGTCACCAGCCTGGCTCCTCCTCCTCATGCTGGTCACCAGCCTGGCTCCTCCTCCTCATGCTGGTCACCAGCCTGGCCCCTCCTCCTCATGCTGGTCACCAGCCTGGCCCCTCCTCCTCATGCTGGTCACCAGCCTGGCCCCTCCTCCTCATGCTGGTCACCAGCCTGGCTCCTCCTCCTCATGCTGGTCACCAGCCTGGCCCCTCCTCCTTCTCGTGCTGCATGGAGCATTAGTCTCCAGTCAGCCAGTGTGGTTGTGTTGGTCACTCTGTCACCAACAGCATGCCAAAGCTGGTCCAAGAGTTCAATGGGGTTGAGCTCTCCTGTTTCCTATCGGGTGGTCCATCCTCTTCCTCATCCTGTTTCCTATTGGTTGGTCCATCCTCTTCCTCATCCTGTTTCCTATTGGGTGGTCCATCCTCTTCCTCATCCTGTTTCCTATTGGGTGGTCCATCCTCTTCCTCATCCTGTTTCCTATTGGGTGGTCCATCCTCTTCCTCATCCTGTTTCCTATTGGGTGGTTCATCCTCTTCCTCATCCTGTTTCCTATTGGGTGGTCCATCCTCTTCCTCATCCTGTTTCCTATTGGGTGGTTCATCCTCTTCCTCATCCTGTTTCCTATTGGGTGGTCCATCCTCTTCCTCATCCTGTTTCCTATTGGGTGGTTCATCCTCTTCCTCATCCTGTTTCCTATTGGGTGGTCCATCCTCTTCCTCATCCTGTTTCCTATTGGGTGGTTCATCCTCTTCCTCATCCTGTTTCCTATTGGGTGGTCCATCCTCTTCCTCATCCTGTTTCCTATTGGGTGGTCCATCCTCTTCCTCATCCTGTTTCCTATTGGGTGGTCCATCCTCTTCCTCATCCTGTTTCCTATTGGGTGGTCCATCCTCTTCCTCATCCTGTTTCCTATTGGGTGGTCCATCCTCTTCCTCATCCTGTTTCCTATTGGGTGGTTCATCCTCTTCCTCATCCTGTTTCCTATTGGGTGGTCCATCCTCTTCCTCATCCTGTTTCCTATTGGGTGGTTCATCCTCTTCCTCATCCTGTTTCCTATTGGGTGGTCCATCCTCTTCCTCATCCTGTTTCCTATTGGGTGGTCCATCCTCTTCCTCATCCTGTTTCCTATTGGGTGGTTCATCCTCTTCCTCATCCTGTTTCCTATTGGGTGGTCCATCCTCTTCCTCATCCTGTTTCCTATTGGGTGGTTCATCCTCTTCCTCATCCTGTTTCCTATTGGGTGGTCCATCCTCTTCCTCATCCTGTTTCCTATTGGGTGGTCCATCCTCTTCCTCATCCTGTTTCCTATTGGGTGGTCCATCCTCTTCCTCATCCTGTTTCCTATTGGTCAGCTTAGTGAGATTGTTAATACTCTGGTATAGAGGGAAGATTTAGGGTTGATTTTGGAGCCGTGTTTAATTTCCGTTTCATTCTCTAGATTATTTTTTTAAATTTTAGTCACATTTCAGTCATTTTTCAATCTTTATAGTTTTAGTTGATGATGTCTAAAAAAACATTTTAATTGGGTCACAGTTAAGAAACGGCCGTTGTATTTTAGTCTTTACTTGAAATCACGTTCATTCACTTTAATATAATTTAATCAGACAAATTGTGAATTTAATATAAATGTAAAATACTCATGCTATGTACTATCAATCCTTTAAGATGCACTGATAAAATGGTGACATATCTCATTCCTACAGTGTGAAAATTAAACGTCCAACAGTACAGCTCTCATGTTTTATTCTCCATGATCAAACTTAAACTGAATCACCAGTCTACTGTAATTCAAAGATTTATCTTTATCTAGTCTTATTCTAGTCTTCATCATGGATAAAAAGATAGTGATGAACATTTTTAGTCAGAGTTTTAGTGGACAAAATGAAGACTGTAAGCATCTCTAAATCCTGTATTCACTCACCGTGGGTTTTCATATCCTGAACTAATGGAGTCAAAATTAGAACAGGAAAGACGCCTGTGCTGGTCGCATGACGCAGTACACCAGGCCTGCGACGGGGACCACAGGATGTAAAATTATCGTCTACTAATAAAATCTTTTCTACTACCATGTCTACTTTAGTGGCAGTCTCTTTTCTGCCTCCAGGTAAACTCAGTGTTGTAGAAATCCAGTCTCTATGAGAAACCAGCCGTATGAAAAAAGGAGCTGTGGAAGTGAGAGGAAAACTAAACCTGCACAGAGAGCTAAAATTACTAATTGGTTTACTGATCAGTTGTACTTTGTTCGATTGATTTGCAATTAATTCTGGTTTGCGGTGCATAAAGACAGAGGCTGGCGCCAACCTTGGAGCGTGTGGATACCTTATACTCACCCAGAGGGCGAGGAGGGGGGAGAACATCAATACGTTGTTGTGGCTCAGGCCGGGGATCGCGCTGATACTGTCTTCTTCACTTGTTGGGCTGTGAGGAAGAGTGTATGGAACAATAGGTTCACTGAGAGGGGGGTGATGGATGATTCCTCCTGTAAGTGCAGGTGGGAGGTGTAACCCTGATCTGTCTCAGCCATTAGCCTGAGCTCTGCTGCAGGATACACAGAGAGGAATAAATGTTTTATCCTCCACAGGGAAACATTAGAAAGAGCAGTGCTGGAAATAAAACGGCTCTGTCTATAATGTGGAACAGCAAGGTATAACAAAAGACCATAAACTCATTCTAAAACAGCACACTGTGATCACTGACCATGAACTCACTCTGCTACTGCAGAGTATGAATACAGACCATGAACTCACTCTGCTACTGCAGAGTATGAATACTGACCATGAACTCACTCTGCTACTGCAGAGTATGAATACTGACCATGAACTCACTCTGCTACTGCAGAGTATGAATACAGACCATGAACTCACTCTGCTACTGCAGAGTATGAATACTGACCATGAACTCACTCTGCTACTGCAGAGTATGAATACTGACCATGAACTCACTCTGGATATTATTTTGCCATGCGCGGTCCTCTTGATCAGCCAACTTCAGGGTGAGTTTTTCAATGTGATGCAAACAGTCAGTCAGTGATGAACAGGAACCTTGTTGCTCTTTCTGCAGCATGTTGGTTAAGGAGATGCATCTCTCTATTTTTGTAACATTTTCTTCAGTTTGTTTCTTCACTGTGTTTAAACTGGCAGAGAGATTAGACAGTTCCTCTTTGAGAGTAGAAATACCTTTAGCGAAGTCAGACTTTAGTTCTTCCCATAAAACTTGAATTTCACCCCTTAATGTCTCCGTGAAAGAGTTAGTTGTTTCGGCGTTCTTGATAATCTCAGTAATATCTTTGGGATTCATCATGCTGCGGCGCAACATTGTATCAAGGTGATCACAGTTCAAACAATAGGCGCACGCCCGCGGCGTCTGCTGGAAGTTGAGGGATCCTCTCTAAGTTACCATCAGTTGGAGGAACAAAGTCGGCTCGTCCCCCACAGCTTCAATACTGTGAAAATAGTCGTTAACCTTGTTTGATTTCAAGCATAGTCAAAAATGCCAAAGTTGGTAGCTGTTGAAGGAGTTACGGCACTCAGGGTGCTGCCATTGACACCCTACAATCACCGCAAGTCTAGTCACTTAGTCACCTAATATCCGAATCAGCGGGCTAAAGGAAGGAGCAGAGGGCAGCAATATACTACAATTTCTGTCCAGCCATATTCCGCTGTGGATACCTGCCCTCAAGGATACTCCAATGGAGCTGGAACGCGGCCACAGGCTATACGGTGAAAACCGCAGCGGACATCCCCGCATTGTCATCTTCAGATGCCTGCATTACAGCACCAGGGTGGCTGTACTGAGAGAGGCCCGACGGGCAAAACCGATCATTCTCGCCGGAACAGAGCTGCGCTTCTTTGCCGATTACAGCAAACACACCGTCCAGAGGAAGAAGGCTTTCAATGAAGTCCGACGCAAGCTGAATGAAAGAGGCATTCTGAACTTTCTCCTACACCCAGCATCTCTTAAGGTAACCATCGGAAAAGAAATCACGCTTTTCAGAAGTGTGGAGGAGGCAGAAAAGTTAGTGAACAGTCCCAACCTGGACCCGCTGCAGGGTCCGGTGTTCCGGGCAGATTCATCATTGGCGACCAGCGCCCCTCCTCAGGACGTTATTTAATGTACGTTACTTTTGGACATTTCCTTAATCTCTTTGGTCTTCTCAATGTTGAGCTTAGGGGTAAAAAGTTAGGGGACAGTTTATGCCTCCTCAAGACTAATTAACTGTACAAAGATGACAGGAAAAATAAAAATAACTAAAAATGTGTTTGTTTTGTTTCACTCAGATTTTTCCCCTCTCTCATACGGGCGCTACTGTCGCTACATTCACAGTTAGAAGTAGCAGCAGCTCGATTGGTGCATCCTTACAAATGATCACCTTAAAATATAAACAATTAAGCAAGCACAGTCCCTATTTCGATGAATATACTGTTGTGGCTGTAAGAGGGGGAGACAGGTGCTCACAGGAGCATGACTCTGCATCCACAAATCACGGATGTTAATGTAGGTAAAGGGTTAGGGAGCGGGTGATGGGTAAGGAGATGAGTGACCTAACACGGGGGGGGGCTGGCAAGCAACGAGATTTATTTATTTTCTCTCATGCGAGAGAGTCTCAGTCTTTGGCCATATTTATGTTTTTTTTCTTTGACACTTATGACTAGTCTGTCTGTTTTATCATGGAATGTGCAGGTTTAAACAGGATAACTAAGAGAACTGCATGTCTGGAATATTTGGAGAGTAAAAATATTGATATTGCCATGATTCAAGAATCACATCTCAGTAAAGAGTCTGTAAACAGCTTCAGTAATTCTGAGTTGATAGCCTCATCTTCAGTAAACCACAAAACAAAAGGAGTTTTAATTGTTACACGGCGATCCTTAAATCTGAATGTTATTGACTGTGGCAGCGGCTCTGAAGGTAGGACTGCCTTCTTTAAAGCAGCGTTAGCTAATATGAGAATCATTTTGTAAGCGCATATGCTCCAGCAGATTATGATAATAAATTCTACACAACATTTACAAATATATTACAAATTATATCACTCTATGCAGATGATGTTCTTATTTTTATTAGCAAGCTTTCACAGTCACTAACCCATACCTTAAAGTTATTTTCAGACTTCAGTATTATCTCAGGCTATAAAATAAACTGGCAAAAATCTGCTCTGCTACCTTTAAACCACACCACTGAGGATTTGAACTGTTTCAATATTCCAATTGTCAATCAATTTAAATATTTAGGCATAGATGTTTTTCCTAGTTTAGAAGTCACTGTCAGTAGAAATTACACTGCAGTTTTAAATAAGATCAAGAGTGATTTGGACAAGTGGATATCAAAACCGTTATTGTTTGACAGCAGAATCTCAGCTATAAAAATGATGATATCACCTCAAATGAACTTTATAGCCTCAGTGCTTCCTTTGAATCCACAGACAGGGTACTGGGACAAACTGCACAGTTTAATGTCATGTTTTATCTGGAATAACAGAAGACCAAGGATAAAACTGGCTACTCTTCAGAAATAAAAATCAGCAGGAGGATGGGGAGTCCCTAACTTTAAGGTTTATTATTGGTCTTTTGTACTTCGTATTTTGAAATCCTGGTTGGATCCCTCAAACTCCACAAGTTGGCGTCCTATAGAAGAGAATTTAGTATATCCACACAGATTACAGGATTTAATCTATGCAGAAGTCCCCTCTAAACAAGCAAAGATGCGTTTTGGTTCTATAATATCAAATGTTTTACACACATGGAAATCAGTGATTAAATATACTAAATTGAATAAAAAGTGGCATTACTACACCCCACTATTTCACAACTATAATTTGCTGCTTGGTGGTCGGACACTGGCTTATCCTCTCTGCTCAAATAACAGAATCTATCTACTTGGACAGTTGTTCAGTGGCACGGTCTCTATCATTTCAAGAACTACAACAACAGTAGAACTTACCTGGTTTTTCCTTCTTTCTTTATCTACAGCTCCATTCTGCCTTGAAGGCGTATGGAGTACCATGGAACTCTGGTTTACCTAAACATGAACTTACAAATGATTTACACAGCACTAACATGACCAAAGGAACTGTATCAACACTGTACCCCCAGATAATGAAAACACAGGACACCCCTCTCCCTATTCAGGCGACCTGGCTTAAAGACTTAAATTCTATCTCTTCTGAAATAGCTTAGGAAACTATCTGGGCAAATATTAAACAGGCATCCAAAAACCCTAATCACCAATCCATCCATTTAAGATTTATTTACAGGTCTTATTTAACCACTACAATTAGATATAGGTTTAAGCTCATTTCATCTCCCTTATGCCAGTTTTGTTCATCTGGTTCTATTGGTTCCTTTCTGCACATGTTCTGGGAGTGTCCAGAGGTACAGTATTTTTGGTCACACATTACAAAATCCCTGTCTGAAATTCTTTGTAAGGAGATTCCATGTTGCCCCTTATTATGCTTGCTCAATGACAGCTCCAAGGTCCCACTGTCTATACATGGGAAAAGAATCTGGCTCTCTGGTCTGACTGCTGCAAAGAAAATTCTGTCAGCGCAGTGGAAACCACCACATTCACTGTCATTAAACCACTGGTGGCACCTGCTATCAGATATATTGTCCCTTGAACTCTCTGTTGCACGGTTTCATGGTGCTAAAGCGAAAACTTTAAGGTCTTGGTCTGAAGCTCTCTCAGCTGTACAGTCTCTTGCCAGCAGAAGGGAGGGCTAACGGGGTGGGACGGTCACTCATTAGGGGGATAAATGAGGGGTTGACAACTAGCTGTATATGCTTATTGATCTCTTTGCAGACATGTATGTTTTTGCAAACATGCCACATGCATTTTAAGTTGAAGGTTTAAAAGAATTGATAAGTTTGAAGCAGGGGTGTCATTTTTGACAGACACCCCTATTTTTATGCAAGTATAAACTTTTTTTTAGTCTATGCAGATCTCGATGCAAATAGCAATTAAACCTTCAGGAATGGCTGTTGCACAGTGAGGATGTATTTGACAGAATTTATTTATTTATTTATTCATTTATTTATTTATTTATTTTTCCTTTTTCTTTTTTCTTTTTTTAATATATATATAAATATATATATATATATATATATATATATATATATATATATATATAAGGTTCTGATTAGAGAAATAACAAATGTCATGCTTTCTGTTCAACACTATGAATTTTGTCTTAATCTTTAAGAGCATGTGTACATGTGTTTATGTGTTGTCAACTCAACTCAATAAACAGTTGTTCACAAAAAATAAAGTCACTCTGCAGCAGTGTAGTATAAATACAGACCATGAACTCACTCACATCCTAAATACTGTCACAACTTTTGTTCAGGTAAAAATTTGTGACCCACTGAAAACAGGTTTAGTTTCATCCGTTTTCTCAAAGCTTACGGATACGGACCAAACTCATCACTGCCCACTGTGGGGCAGTGATGACCACTGCAGCCAACAACTCAACCCAGAGAATCAACGCACAAAGGAGAAGAAACATTTGGCAAAAAAGCTGGGACTTAATCAAGTTTTGTGAGGAAATATCACTGAAAAATACAAACATCCATGATGTTAGCTCACCTGGCCACAGACAGCTACAAGAGCACAGCTGGGCAGAGGTCGGCCTGCTCTTCCTTCAGTCCATGGGACAGATGGAGCGGCTTCAAACCATCTTAACCTCAACCTTAACCGTTTTTCAAGGTCGTCTCCAACATAACAGGGGCAGAAGAGCATAACTATTTAGAGCAACAATGAGCCGTAAGCAGTGGTGTACACGGGGGGGGGGGGGGGCAGTCGCTCCCCCCCATGGCCCAATTGTTGAAAAACGTGTGCTAAAGTGCCCTCTTTGGGGCCACAACACACGCTAAAGTGCCCTACTGGTTGGCAAAACACACTAAACTGCCCCCTTGGCTGGTTAAAACATGATAAACTGCCCCCTTGGGTGGCAAAAAGGCGTGTTTAAGTACCCTCCTCATTGGCAAAACACACTAAATTCCAAAAGACCATTAGGACCAAGGAATACTATCAAACATTACTGTTGCAATGACTTTTATGTTGGGCCCTTTTTTGATCTATAGGGGAGAGTGGGGTGAGTTGTGCCAGTTTTTACTCAAAGTGACTTTAAAGTGAGGCTATGACAGTAACGCCTCCAACTTAAAGGTGCAGTGTGTAATATTTAGCCTAGTAGCATTTAGTAAAACAAACAAACTTGGTTAAATGAAACGTGGTGTCTATAGGTAGGTCTATCCTAATTAGTGTTTATCCACCTGAAAAAATGTGTTTTATTTTTATATTAACTCAGAATAAGCAATCTACTCATACATGGGGAGGGTCCCCTCCACAGGCGCCACCATCTTAAATTTTTTTGCATTTTGCATGTTTCTCTGGTGAAAACTGTGGCAACCAGTGGAATTAAAAAAAAAAAAAAAAAAGCTTCTGGCACTTCTGTGGCGCCATAGAAAGGAAGCCAGAGAACCCTAACGAGCATGTCTCTGGTTGGAGGAAGCCAGAGAACCCTAACGAGCATGTCTCTGGTGGGAGGATGTCAGAGAACCCTAACGAGCATGTCTCTGGTGGGAGGATGTCAGAGAACCCTAACGAGCATGTCTCTGGTTGGAGGAAGCCAGGGAACCCTAACGAGCATGTCTCTGGTTGGAGGAAGCCAGGGAACCCTAACGAGCATGTCGTTGGTGGGAGGATGTCAGAGAACCCTAACGAGCATGTCTCTGGTTGGAGGAAGCCAGAGAACCCTAACGAGCATGTCTCTGGTGGGAGGATGTCAGAGAACCCTAACGAGCATGTCGTTGGTGGGAGGATGTCAGAGAACCCTAACGAGCATGTCTCTGGTGGGAGGATGTCAGAGAACCCTAACGAGCATGTCTCTGGTTGGAGGAAGCCAGGGAACCCTAACGAGCATGTCGTTGGTGGGAGGATGTCAGAGAACCCTAACGAGCATGTCTCTGGTTGGAGGAAGCCAGAGAACCCTAACGAGCATGTCTCTGGTTGGAGGAAGCCAGGGAACCCTAACGAGCATGTCGTTGGTGGGAGGATGTCAGAGAACCCTAACGAGCATGTCTCTGGTGGGAGGATGTCAGAGAACCCTAACGAGCATGTCTCTGGTTGGAGGAAGCCAGAGAACCCTAACGAGCATGTCTCTGGTTGGAGGAAGCCAGGGAACCCTAACGAGCATGTCGTTGGTGGGAGGATGTCAGAGAACCCTAACGAGCATGTCTCTGGTTGGAGGAAGCCAGAGAACCCTAACGAGCATGTCTCTGGTTGGAGGAAGCCAGAGAACCCTAACGAGCATGTCTCTGGTGGGAGGATGTCAGAGAACCCTAACGAGCATGTCGTTGGTGGGAGGATGTCAGAGAACCCTAACGAGCATGTCTCTGTTGGGAGGATGTCAGAGAACCCTAACGAGCATGTCTCTGGTGGGAGGATGTCAGAGAACCCTAACGAGCATGTCGTTGGTGGGAGGATGTCAGAGAACCCTAACGAGCATGTCTCTGGTTGGAGGAAGCCAGGGAACCCTAACGAGCATGTCGTTGGTGGGAGGATGTCAGAGAACCCTAACGAGCATGTCTCTGGTGGGAGGATGTCAGAGAACCCTAACGAGCATGTCTCTGGTTGGAGGAAGCCAGAGAACCCTAACGAGCATGTCGTTGGTGGGAGGATGTCAGAGAACCCTAACGAGCATGTCTCTGGTTGGAGGAAGCCAGAGAACCCTAACGAGCATGTCTCTGGTTGGAGGAAGCCAGAGAACCCTAACGAGCATGTCTCTGGTTGGAGGAAGCCAGAGAACCCTAACGAGCATGTCTCTGGTGGGAGGATGTCAGAGAACCCTAACGAGCATGTCGTTGGTGGGAGGATGTCAGAGAACCCTAACGAGCATGTCTCTGGTGGGAGGATGTCAGAGAACCCTAACGAGCATGTCGTTGGTGGGAGGATGTCAGAGAACCCTAACGAGCATGTCGTTGGTGGGAGGATGTCAGAGAACCCTAACGAGCATGTCGTTGGTGGGAGGATGTCAGAGAACCCTAACGAGCATGTCTCTGGTTGGAGGAAGCCAGGGAACCCTAACGAGCATGTCTCTGGTTGGAGGAAGCCAGGGAACCCTAACGAGCATGTCGTTGGTGGGAGGACGTCAGAGAACCCTAACGAGCATGTCGTTGGTGGGAGGATGTACCCTGAGTCCCGGTAAGTGTACGGGTCAGACCCCTGCTCCAGGAAGTCTCCATATCTGTTCTTATTTCATTTGGCTGTTGATGCAAGGACTTTAGATATTTTATCAGGAGTGAAAAACTAACAGGAAGGGTGGAAAATAACAGCAGACATGAATGTTCAGTCTGAACTTTCTTCTTTAGAGAATTAACGCCGTGCTTTCCTGTTTCTGGAACATCAGTGAAGACGGTAAAAAAAAAAAAAAATCTGAAGTTAAATATTGTCATTGGTAAGATTTGTTTTTATTGTTTGAAGATCATAAACTTGGTGGTGTCGGTCTAGTGACAGATGGAATATCCTCCTGATAAAACCGCGGTCCTGAATTTCCTCTCTTCACTCCTGTCCCTGACGTGTGGCGTTGGCGGCGGCGTTGGCGGCGTCTCTCCTGATGCCCCAGTGCTGGAGGAAACAGAGATAAGGAAGTGAGAGAAAGTATTGACCACAGAAGCTCTCTGAGTCAGACCGTTAGCTTTTTAGCACGCGCTGCAGTGATCTGGTTACCCGGCGAGCCGCCACCACCTTCAGACACTCTAGAAGCTTCCCTCGAGACACCGCGCTGTCTCCAGCATGGCTGAGAGACGGATCTGTCTGAGACGTCACCGAGTCTGACCAGAGGCACTGAGACCGACCACAGACACACCAACACGGGAACGCACACACTGCTGCTGAGGACGGAGAGCTCGCCGTGAGGCCTGGCACGCCTCACGGCATGAAATAGAATTAAGTTCATGTCCCTGCTGCAGCTGGACTGTAACAGACACTACACAGCTGCAGATCTCCAGGGAAACCCCATGAAGGACTCATATGGGTAATCTATTGATTAGAAATATTAATTAGAAATTAACATAAAAGGTACAGGGGCGTATCATGACATCAAAGTCACTGTTTCAGTTCTGTTGCACAAATATTTGAGCATCCAGAGAATCTTCTGACCCACAGAGTCTGAAACAAACCAGCCCAGTCCATGTGACAGTCCAATCAGAATCTGCTCTCCTTATGACATCACAACCGGAGCCAGAATAACAGCACCTTAGTGACAAAGTCAGAACAGCTCCACAAAAAACATGCTGAAGACTAATTAGACAACAGGGAGGGAAAAGCCCCAACAACCCCATCTTCAATGACATTCCATCCTCTGACTTTAAAGGTAAAGACATTCTTAAATTACTTCAAAACATCCCATCCTTGCCCTTGAAGGATAAACATTCCTCCATGACCTAAATGCATCCCATCCTTGCCCTTGAAGGATAAACATTCCTCCATGACCTAAATGCATCCCATCCTTGCCTTTGAAGGTTATGGCATTCTTTAATGACTTTAAAACATAGATGTTTAAATCCAAAATGTTGTGCTCTGTAAATTGTACTTTGTCTCTTTGTATTTCTGTCTGTAACCTTATGTTTTTGCTGCTGCCTGTCTCGGCCAGGTCTCCCTTGAAAAAGAGGTTTTTAGTGTCAGTGAGACCAACCTGGTTAAAGAAAGGTTAAACAAACAAACCTTCCATCCTTGCCCTTGAAGGTTATTACTTTTTTTTTTTTTTTAAGATTTATATTTGGGCATTTTTGTGCCTTTATTAGATAGAGGAGGACAGTGGATAGAGTCAGAAACAGGGTCAAGAGTGGGGGAGACACATGTAGTGAAGGGCCTCAGGCCGGATTCAAACCCAGGCCACCCACATACATGGGGAGCGCCTTTAACCACTAGCCCACCTCCACCCCAGTTATGACATTTTTTAATAAATTTTAAATATTCCATACTTGCCCATTAAGTTTATGACATTATTTAATGACTTTAATACATCCCATCCTCTGACTTTGAATGTTAAGACATTCGTCAATAACTTCAAAACATTCCATCCTTTCCCTTGAAGGTTATAAAGCATTCTATCATTGCCTTTCAAAACAATGTCATCCTTGTATGACTTGAAAAAAGGTAAAAAAAAAAAAAAAAAAAAAAACATCACATCCTTTGCATTGCAGGTTATGTCTGCCAAGTTTAATATCAAACAAGAGTATCACTATTGAAAGCAAGCTGTTAAAGACTCTCAGCTAACCTCTGGTCTCAGTCCTAGACTCCTGTAGACTCTGGTCTCAGTCCTAGACACCCGCAGACTCTGGTCTCAGTCTCAGACTCCTGTAGACTTTGGTCTCACTCTCAAACTCCTGTAGACTCTGGTCTCAGTCCTAGACTCCTGTAGACTCTGGTCTCAGTCTCAGACTCCTGTAGACTCTGGTCTCAGTCTCAGACTCCTGTACACTCTGGTCTCAGTCTCAGACTCCTGTACACTCTGGTCTCAGTCCTAGACACCCGCAGACTCTGGTCTCAGTCCTAGACTCCCATAGACTCTGGTCTCAGTCCTAGACTCCTGTAAACTCTGGTCTCAGTCCTAGACTCCTGTAGACTCTGGTCTCAGTCCTAGACTCCTGTAGACTCTGGTCTCAGTCCTAGACTCCTGTAGACTTTGGTCTCAGTCCTAGACTCCTGTAGACTCTGGTCTCAGTCCTAGACTCCCGTAGACTCTGGTCTCAGTCCTAGACTCCTGTAGACTCTGGTCTACCTTCATCAGTCCAGACATGTAGCAAGAGGTCTGCAGGACTACGTCACCAGTGATCTGGATCCCCTCCCCTCCAGGTGAACCAGTAGGGATCATATGGATGTTCCTGATGTTGACTGCAGCGCCACCTACAGCCTACCCAGAATAACTACTACACTGACTCTGCTGTTCTTCACTAACGGTCCAGACCAGCAGGAACTACGTGATCTAATGTGGAACCTTTAAATGTGAGTGATTAAGCAAGGCTCCCTGCAGGGATGTTGTGTTTAGTGTCTAATATAACTAAACTTGTTTTCACTCTTTCATCAGGGGAACATAATGTCGGAGTTTTTCTCACATCCCCGGCGTTTGTCTTGTAGATGTTTGACTTCTGATTTGTTCGAGGCTCTTCATAAATCCTCCATTAATGGTGGAACGGCCGTAACCACGGTCCCTCTCTGCTTCCTCTCAGCGTCCGAGCGTTTTCAATTAGCAGAGAAAAACCCCTGTGGGCATCATCGGAGGATTTAGACTGACCCGGTCTCTGACCCTGAACGCTGAAGGCAACTGTTGTTGTGGCTCTTTAATGTGACTCCTACATTCGGCCCGTCCCTCCTCCTATTGATAACTGTATTGATCTGAGCGTGTTGAATGAGTCCGAGGCTGACGAGGCTAATTTAAAATCAAAAAGTCCTGAGTGTCAGTGCGCTCCAGTGAAAATGTCTGAATGTAAAGCTGTTAGAGCTGAGAGTCGCTGTTCCACGTCTAATAACACAGACCCATGTCCATCTGCAAACACGTTAATCAGCATTAATCAGCATTAACAATCACTAATAATCAATAACCTCCATCAGGACCAGCACACAGTCAACACACGTCATGTTACTCTCTATTCTGATTTTACCAGATATAACCTGTCCATAAATGTATCACCAACATTCAGAGCATGCCTTTGTTTAATGAACGGTAATATTCCATAAAAACCCCTGACTGGCCGCCTACGCTCAGCCACCGTTACTCCTTTAAAGACTTCACTGGTTCCAGGCTCATGACCAGATCCTGCATCTCTACTCCTCAAAAACAGCAAATCTCACAGAGCTCAGCAGCAACACCAAGAAATCTTCATCAGCAGCTAGCTGAGTAACACGCTCACATCTGTGTGGTTTTACTGCGGCGCAATCTTAGAGTTCAGCCGTGAGCAGACGCTCCACTTTCACAGAGATGACTAATAACGCCGCCATTTACAGCCTACACCAGTCCGCATCTGATACCCGACCTGAGATGAAGAACACGCCAGAGGTTGCTCCGTGGCCCACCACCAGGTGCCATTGGGGCCAGAAGTGGCTTTTCAGGACAGAGAAGTGTTTTTAAGTGTTTGAAATACAAATATTCACTATTTTTTTATGACCTATGGATAATTATAGCAAAGATCATAATTTGATGCAGTAAATTAGTTGAATGGTACACTGAACCCTCTTTAGAGCAGAGAGGAACATCGTAATAAAGACACGGCAGAGCACACAGCAGCACAGCTGCTTCACCTCAGCTCTGCAAACACACGGTCCAAAGAGAGGCCGATACCATCTGAACTTCACTCCCGAAGTCCAGTCCTGTCTGCGCCTCAGTTTCCTGCATGTCGGGTTGTAACGACTGTCAGAGGATTTCTCCTCCTGTGGGGATTTAAATAGCAGATACTTTCCCCGTCTGTCAGCCACAAACACGGATGTCGTACCTCGCTTTGGTCTCTAGATTTAAGAATAATAATAATAATAATAATACATTTCATTTATAAGCGCCTTTCTGAGCGCTCAAGGTCACTTTACAGATAAAAATGAATAAAATAAAAACATAATCCCCATTATAATAAATGTGTGATGCCAAACTAATGTTATCTACATTTATTTATGATTTCATTTTATGTCAACAAGAAGTAAAATTATGGTATTGATCACTAACATTTAGACCGGACATAGATTAGAAAACTGTGGTGCGTTTAAGTACAGGTCTACATGTCGACAGGAAAGGTCTGCTTCTTTGGTCTTAGTGCTGTAGGGCATCAAAGAAACGCAAATATCAACTAAAACTATGAAAAAGCAGTTATGAAGAAGACTTGACAAAACTCTGCAAAAAATATGTATGCAACAGTTATTTCAGTGGTGTGACCCTGCTTGTCTCAGGTACATGTAGGGGGGCTCTGCTTGTCTCAGGTACATGTAGGGGGGCTCTGCTTGTCTCAGGTACATGTAGGGGGGCTCTGCGTGTCTAAGGTACATGTAGGGGCTCTGCTTGTCTCAGGTACATGTAGGGGCTCTGCTTGTCTCAGGTACATGTAGGGGGGCTCTGCTTGTCTCAGGTACATGTGGGGGGGCTCTCCTTGTGTCAGTTACATGTAGGGGCTCTGCTTGTCTCAGGTACATGTGGGGGCTCTGCTTGTCTCAGGTACATGTAGGGGCTCTGCTTGTCTCAGGTACATGTAGGGGCTCTGCTTGTCTCAGGTACATGTAGGGGGCTCTGCTTGTCTCAGGTACATGTAGGGGCTCTGCTTGTCTCAGGTACATGTGGGGGGGCTCTGCTTGTCTCAGGTACATGTAGGGGGGCTCTGCTTGTCTCAGGTACATGTGGGGGGGCTCTGCTTGTCTCAGGTACATGTAGGGGGGCTCTGCTTGTCTCAGGTACATGTAGGGGGCACTGCTTGTCTCCGGTACATGTAGGGGGGCTCTGCTTGTCTCAGGTACATGTAGGGGGGCTCTGCTTGTCTTAGGTACATGTAGGGGCTCTGCTTGTCTCAGGTACATGTAGGGGGGCTCTGCTTGTCTCAGGTACATGTAGGGGGTCTCTGCTTGTCTCAGGTACATGTAGGGGGGCTCTGCTTGTCTTAGGTACATGTAGGGGGGCTCTGCTTGTCTTAGGTACATGTAGGGGGGCTCTGCTTGTCTCAGGTACATGTAGGGGGGCTCTGCTTGTCTTAGGTACATGTAGGGGGGCTCTGCTTGTCTCAGGTACATGTAGGGGGGGGCTTTTTCCTTGAGAGCCAGTTCTCTTTTTTGCTGTCAATAAAAGGTGAAATGGATCCAAGCACTTAGCTGCCGCAGGGCTGACAGTTCGCTCTAAACTCTGCACTGATTTCTTGTTTTTCTGTGCATAAAGAGCCAAAAGGCAGAGAGACGCCTGCATTAGGATGCGGTCTCTCTGATCAAACCTCTTCTTTAACAGTGTAGGAGTGGGACCCCACTGTAGCACTGGTGTTGAGATAAAGGTTCAGTTAGAGATTTTTAAATCAACATTGAAGCTGAATTCAAACCCTAACTCTGATCATTAATGATTCCTGCACTAACAGGCAGGAGCTGGCTCAGATTTACTCTTTAAAATAAACTGAATGGGTCTGTGCTGATAAAACAGCGGCTGATTTATTTGCTCCGTGAAGATTATTGTGACATGTGGCTCCATAAATAACAAAGCAGAGATCCATAGGCAGCTTTCACAAAGAGCGGCCGGTTGCTAGGAGCACAAAGCAGCAGAGCCATTAGAGCCTGATAGAGTTTTAGCTCCCGTCGGCTGCTCTAAACTATAATTACACATTAATTGGAGCCTCCATGAAGCCTGTGCAGCGGCTGTGTGCTGTTGTCGGTGTTAAAGTGCAGCTCCTTCATCGTGCACATCTTCATTTTAAAGAGAGTTGTTTTTGTGCATGCACTGAAGAGCGTCTTCAGATAAATTGTCTCATAATTTGATGCATGAAGAAAAGTGCTCCAGTCTTAATGTATGTTTGTGCAGATCAAAGCTACCCTAATGTCCAATCAGGACGCTTTATACACAGCCAGGACTCAAAGCATCCTCCCCGGCATGCTAGGCTCCTCTTTAGGCTGCAGATATACGACAGAGAATATCACGGTTCTGTTCTCTAAAAGGCCTGATTTGTGTGGCTGCAGCCCATCCATCAGACACCGTCTTGTTTCCCTTTGAAGGAGGAGGAACTTCAGATGCAGGAAGATGGAAAAATTGCAATACTTTTCTGTAATCTTGTTGGGCTATTTTGAGTCAAATTAGATCAAGGGCTGCAGCAGCAGAGTGAGTAACACAATGAGGCGCATTGGTTTGTTGGGAGCTGAGAATGCACCTCTCCACCAGATCAAACACGCCGCGTTCGCCCAGATTCATCCTGTCCTGATGGAAAAATACCTCACTGATGGGGGGAACGGCATGAAGTCAGAGGAGAGAATGATTTCTGATATTTCTGACATTATTAAGGTGATTCATTTTAAGAGGAGAGTTATTTCTCTGATTTTTTTGCAGAGTCTCGGCTGTCAGCGCTGACAACAAGCAGACGTATATGGAATAATTATCTCATTGTCGTCCGGGGGGAGAAATCTCGCCTTTTAGATTGTTGAACAATCAAATCTCCATGCCAACTAATTGATGTATTTCCAGGGAACGGAGCAGGCGGCGCTGATTTGCATGTGTGACAGGCTGCAGCAGGTCAGAGATCTCTGCACGGCATTCTGATCAGAATGAAGCAGTCACATCCTCTTTAGAGCAGTGGTTCTCAACTGGTAGGTCGGGACCCAAAAGTGGGTCGCTGAGCAGTTTTCAGTGGGTTGCGACTAGGTGTCTGTTTTACTGTGAAACTGGGTAAATCTAAATGTCAGATCGATATTTAACCCTCAGGCATCACTTTCATTTACTACCCTTCCAAAAATCTGCTATAAAAACCCTCTAAATGCCAGTTTGATTACTTAAAGATCAAAAAATGTGGTTTGAATGGGAGTCAATGGGACATCTTTGTCCTTTATGACTCTAAAGGGTTGTAAATTTTAAATCTGATGCTACACAAAAACTAAAAATGCATCAAAGTCAATATTTTGGCTAATGGTTGACATATTCAGGACCCCCCCCCCCCCAACCTTAGTTTTCTGGAAAATAATTACTGTTTTATGTTTTTTTAGAAAAAATACGACCATCCTGTAATCAAACTGGCATTTAAAGGGTTAAAATCCTGAAAATTATTCAGTATTTGATTGTTTTGATCAGAACTGAAGTTGATAAAAAGATCTGACAAAAAAAGCAGAAAAAATATGAATGTATATTATCTTTATTGCCATTTTTGGAAGTGGACGTTGTTGTCCTTAATGGCTCTAAAGTGTAGTAAATTTTAAATCTGATGCTACACAAAAACTAAAAATGCATCCTGGTCAATATTTTGGCTAATCATGGACATGTCCAAGCTGGATTTAGAAATAATGCCCCAGCCATCCAACATTTGGTTTGAGGAAGATTTCACATTTTTTCACTTTTTTTCATAAAAAACAACGTTGACTTTAAGTAATCAAACTGACATTTAAAGGGTTAAAATCCTCAAAACGGTTGAATGTTTGGTAGTTTTGAGCACAGCTGAAGTTGTTTAAGAGATTTATCAAAAAAAAAGCTGAAAAAATATGAATCTGTTAAGTTTTTGGACATTTTTGTCCTTGATGGCTTTAAAGGGTGGTAAATGTGGAGCAGTGGTCAGCGCTGTTGCCTCACAGCAAGAAGGTCACTGGTTGGCTTACCGGTCAGGGCCTTTCTGTGCTGAGTTTGCATGTTCTCCGGCTTCCTCCCACCACCAAAAACATGCTCGTTAGGTTAACTGAGTAGGTGTGAATGTGAGTGTGCCTGGTTGTCTGTCTATATGTCAGCCCTGCAACTGACTGGCGACCAGTCCAGGGTGTACCCCGTCTCTCGCCCAATGATAGCTGGGATAGCCCCCCCCCCGGACCAGATGGATGGATGGGTAGTAAATGTGTTTCAGTGCTCCCCTGACCTATCATAGACATTGACATTTGAATTCAAAACTCTGTATAGAAAGAAACTTTGTTTTAAAAATGAGACCGTATGCACTGACAGCCAGAATGGTGAGCAGAGAAAGAGGGAAAATGTGCCCAAATGGAGAAAATGTCCCAGTGATGTCTGAGGGTTAAACTAGTTCATCTCCTCTTCTTACAGTAAATGGCTGCTTTTCCCATGATAATGAAGTCATTTCACAAGTTCTCTGGAAAACTGGACACCTCATCCTGAGAGGGTATAAAATCTGTCAGTTTTGTCTCTTTTCTTTTTAATTTCAGGTTTTTCATGTTGGTCTTTTCCTTTCCCATTAAATAAGGAAACAGCATTTCATGTTAAAACCTCCTGATCGTTTAAAAACAGGAAAGCAGGACCCTGGGAGCTTTTTGGCTTTTCAGTGTGAAACACAGAAGCAACAAACGATGAACTGTTTCATTCACCTTTTTCACCACACCTTCACCCTGTCATAGAAAAAGAACAAAAAAGAATGTTATGGCCCCAGTCTTCCCTCCTCTGGCCTTCATTTTTGATCTAAATAAAAACAGTAAGATGTTAGATCGGGTTTTTTTCCTCTCATTCTTTCCTTTAAGGAAAACAAAAACAAACAGAAAATGAATTTTTTTTTTTTTTTTTTTGTCTGATGGGACCCGTAAGTCGGCGTAAGTCGGCTAATGTGAAGAACAGACATTGTTCCACCCACATCAGCAGCAGCTTGCTGTTGAGGCAGGGCTCTCTCACCAATGCACTGCTCATGGTGTTCTGAGGTTCTGGACCCACCAGGGTTCGAGGACCTTGGCCCAGAGACTGCAGCTCTAGTCTCAGGCCCACTGAAGCCTCCGCTCTGCATTACGGGCCTTAAGGCAGCCGTGGCAGCCGTGGACAGGTCACTCTTTCCTTCCTGTATGTGAGTGTCAGCCGAGCCGAGGCTATTCCTTCAGCCAGTGGTCTGGTCCTCCAGACCAAGGCTCCTTAGATGCTTACAGGGCCTTACTTTGGTGAACCGGCCCCTACAAGGCGGGGTGCTGTCCATGAAGGCTGTGGACCAGAGTGGTTGGTTCGGCCTTTGGTTGGCCGGATGCTAAGTGTCCAAGGGTTGTTTTCCTCGTCCTCGGGGACTTCCTGTTGAGACTCAGAGCTCATCAGAGTATCTTCAGGACTGACAGGGACAGCCGTCTTTGGTGGCAGACTCTCCTGTCCTGTGCAGACCATCTACTCTGTAACAACAGTGGACTCGCCCCTCCTCTGCCTCTCACAGCAGCATGTGTGCAGGTTTGTTATTCTTTATAAGAAAGGAGGACAGCCTGTAGAGAGGGGGTCCAGACCCTGATTATCAGACACACAGGTTGGTAAGGGAACCTGCACCACTGCAGCAGGACCAACGTTGACCCATTTGCCTCTGGGGAGGCTCTTCCACCCCTCACTGGGACGGGATACCTTGGCACATTTGTGACCCAGGCTTCTGCACTATACCCCTCCCCCCTTCATCCTCCATACTCCTCCTCTGAAGGGCCCAGCTGACTGACATTGGTGACACCTCTTGGTCCCACTTGCTATGGGCACTACTGCATCAGAGAGACTTGCAGGACTTCCTTCCAGCAGGGCTATAGCTGGCCCTGAGAGCAGCAGGACCCAGGCTGCTAGAACCTGCTGTGAGAATAACGCAGGCAGCTTGGGCACCATTACCCAGACTGCTTGGTGTGAGACTCACTGAGTGCACTCCAACCAGGATGGCCTACAGTCCTGCAGTCCTGGAGGTTTGAAGCCTGGTGTTTGGCACTGGGGGGTCAGCGCTACTGAAGACAGCTGCTCTTCTGCTTGTGGTCTCTCAGTGATCAGAGCTTCTGCTGCATAGAATAGGGCTTCTGTTTGTGTATTTATGCACCGCTGCTGCCACGAAACAGTGAGGACCACATTCAGGAATCCTGAGTCACAGGCAGTCTTGTTTTTATAGACTTCTCTGGGGTCTGTGGTACCGCCTTAGAGAGTCTGGGTCTCAGAGCGGGCTGTTAGTTGGTTTGTGAACTACCTGACTGGTAGAACCCGGTTAGAAGCCGTTACCTCAAAGGCAGGGGTCCTCAACCTTTTCAGCCAGGGACCCCCACAATAAAGGTGCCAGAGACCAGGGACCCCCACAATGAAGGTGCCAGAGACCAGGGACCCCCAAAATAAAGGTGTCAGAGACCTGAAGGTGGCTGAACACAGACATGAACCTTGTAGAACAGTCACGTGCAGACCAGGCCGTCTGTTGGGGGGGAAACAGGAGAGCTTTCTTGGGCCCAGCCAAACTGGGGGTCAGCAAAACCATGGTCCATTGCTGTAGAGTGAAATATTTCACTCTATGTGTAATGAGTCTATATAATATGTGGCTTTACCTTTCTGACATGAGGGACAAAAAACATCAAACATGGTGGTGGCAGTGTGATGGTCTGGACCAGGACCTGGACCACTTGCTGTGATTGATGGAACCATGAATTCTGCTGTCCTGAAGGCCAATGTCCGGCCATCAGTTCATGACCTCAAGCTCAAGCTCTCTTGGGTTATGCAGCAGGACAACGACCCCAAACACACCAGCAAGTCCACCTCTGAATGGATCAGAATAAACTAACTAAGGTTCTGGAGTGGCCCAGTCAGGGTCTGGACTTAAATCCAACTGAGATGCTGTGATGTGGCCTTAAACGACAGTTCATGCTGGAAAACCCTCCAATATGGCTGAGTTAAAACAATTCTGTGAAGAAGAGTGGGACAACATTCCTCCACAGCGATGAGAAAGACTCATCAGCAGTTATCACAAACGCTTGATTCCAGTTATTGCTGCCAAGGATGGAACAACCAGTTATGAGGAACTGGGGTGATTACTGTTTCACACAGGGACAGAGAGGTTTGGATTTTTAGTCCCTTAATAAATAAAATCATCATTTAGAAACTGAATTTTCTACCTACTTGGGTTTTCTTTGTGAGATATAAGAATTGGTTTGAAGATCAGAAACATTAAAGTGTGATAAATCTGCAAAAAGACCAGGAATCAGAGAGGGGGCAGATGCTTTTTCTCAGCCCTGTAGATCATGTTCCTTGGACAGAATATTTCTAATCCCTCATTTGTCTTTTATGCGGATGATTTGGTGATGTACAGCTGTTCACCTACTCCTCCACTCTCTGTTAAACATCTTCAGCTTTTGATTTAGTCCAAGACCATCTTAGCAGCTGTAGCTTCCTCTAAATGCAGATAAGTTAAACTCGTGTTCTTTTCAGTATGTTGGGTACTTGATGGAGCTCTGAGGTTTATCACTAACTGTGGATTTCTACCTTTACATTCTACAGTCAGCTGGACTGATTTACCTGTCGTCTCTGACATCGGTAGATCTTCACTGATACACATCCTGGACTAAATCTGGACCACCGTTCCTCTCTTCTAATCCTGATGGATGGTTTTCACAGCCTGCGTTGGTTTGACATTTTAAACTTTGTTGTTCCCAAAGTCTGAACTGAGGTGCGAAAGAAGGCTTTAGATTTTCTTGAGTGAGTTTACACTGAAACCCTAGTGGGCCCTGGTTTTATTAGAGCCCTATTGTATCTGTAGGAATTCTTGTTTTCTGTCACAACTTTTGCATTTTGGGGGCTTTATCATGCTCCAAAACAAACCAAATTTGGTGGCTTGTTAGATCCTGGTGAAAAATGTAGTATTCTAATGGTTCCATTAAGCTCGCTCCAAAAATGGCCCCTCAGGGGCCCCAAACATCCTTTTTGGGGGCCCTCTACAAACTTTTAACAATGTGCATGAAAATTGGCACACATATGTATCAAGCCCAGATGAACAAAAAACTTATATACTCTCTTTCAAAAATATGTACAGGAAGTGAGATCATAAAGGAAAAGTGTCCAGCTTTGGCTGTTTTTGGTGAATTTACAGTCCTCACGTCTGATCGAGCTAGTCCAAGGGGACTTTTGTTTTTCACTCAACAGTGGGCTTGCCTCAGACTAGACAAGATGGACACCTGAAGTTATCAAAAGCAGGAATTTTCACCACAGGGGGCAGCAGTTATCAGCCATCGATTCTTGGCACTGTGCCAAAAATCTTTGTCTTAAAAACTCAGTGGAGATGACGTCAATCTTCATGAAAGTTTACAGGCATGTGAAAAGCTCCACCCTGAATACAGCCATGCTCACTTTATCTAATGTCATCACAGCGCCCCCTGCTGGCAACAAAAACCTACTTTTCTTACATATCATGTCCTCATTCCTACATGGTTGCTCCGATCTTTCTCATTGGGCAAATCCAGCCCCCATGGACCTGCCTCTAACCCTGTTGCCATGGCGACAACTCAAACATCAATCAAGAGGAAGTACTGTTTTCACTGCCTTATCAGCATCGTACAATCACCAGATTTATTTTGCATGACCCTTATTGGTCAGTCATACCAATCAGATGATTTTTATTAGGGGGCGTGGCCTAATGCCTGAATGGCACCCCCTACAATATTTCAAAACGTCAGCCCCCAAAGGAGGTTGAACCTAGGATTCTGAAAATCGGTACATATATGTATCATGATTAGACCTACAAAAAATTGGGGACATCCCAAAATAAACAGGAAATGAGGTCTTCTTGGCTATTTTCAGCCAATCTACAGTCCTCACATTTTTTTGATTTTTTGATTTTTTTAAACTGTGTATTTCTGCCTACTAAGCAGTCCAGTCCAGTCAACCCTGATCTCTCTGGAGTTTTCCGTCCAGTCTCACTGTCAGTCAAACCGACTCTGACTTTACTCTGAGCTCTAAACGTATTTCTGCTGATGAACCAACCAATAGGAAACAGGAGGAGGCCGGACCAATCACGTTAGCTCTGCATGTCCCAATATTCCATCACACACATCATCACTTTCAAGCCCTACAACTCCCAATAACTCAGAGTAATATAAAACCACATATGTCGTCGGACAACGTCACAACAATGGCCGTCCGCGATGATCTGATGATCTTTGAGACTCTTCATCGTTCAGCTGCTGATGAAGACGATGACCTTTGAGGTTCGTCTTCCTATGTTTCTCACATAGATGATGGAACGGTGGATCACGGTTTGGTCTGGGGCGTGGCGTGGAGTCGCCGGTCCTTCAGCAGCAGATCAGCAGTGAGTGTTTGATGGTGATCTTCAGCTCTCACAGACGAGGACCACGACGGCGTGCTCAAGCTCTTCAAAGTGACCCGAGTGTTTGACCCGCGTCTCCGCTCACAATATGGAGGACGGCCCGCCTAATTGAATATTCGCCTAATGAGGGAAACGGCGGCCCAGAAATCAAACGCAGGTGCTCTCTGAGATGTTCTTTGTAGAAAAGCCCGCTCTTACACATTAAAAGACATCTTGAGGAGAGAAAAGGAGGCTGAGAGGACGAGAGGCCGGGCTTTTCAAGCAGCTCGTCACTGATACAGACGCTTTGTTTGCTCTGCTGGTTCTTACATTCAGTCAATCAGCTGCAGGGAGCCTGGCTGCTGAATATCAATTAGCTGGATGGTCAATTACACAGCCCTCCACCCCAGCAGACGTTTAGTCTGAGGATGGGGATTTGACTCTGGAAAATATAAAACCTGCTCTTTATCATCTTTCTGCTCAACATCTGTGGTGGCCATGATTTCAGGAGAATTTTCCATCATAATTCTCAGATTTTTTTAAGGTCTTCACATTGAGAAAAGAGTAAAACCCACATTTAAGTTTATGGGGGATTTCATATCCACCACTGCTCCTTCATGTCTCATTTCACTTTAAAAACCAGAGAGGAACACCAGAAGATGGGTGGATCTGTCCTTCCTCATCCAGAGAGAAATGAATTTTTAAAGCCGGCACCATCTGATGTATTCCTCTGATCAGAAGAAATAAAACATGGACACCTCGTATTCAGGTTTACTGTGTTTTATGTCAGTTTCTGTGTCTGTTTTCTGCAATACAAGATCAACAACAGAAGTTCGATAAACAGAGCAAATAATGTTCAAACGGCCCAGCTCAGCTTTAAAGCAGTACACATGAAAACAAGCCTGTCCATTAGCATGCTAATTAGCATGATTAGCACAAATATTAATCTCCAAAGTCATAAACATCAAACACAAAAAGGCATGATAACACACTATATTGCCAAAAGTATTGGCTCACCTGCCATGACTCTCATATGAACTTCAGTGACATCCCATTCTTAATCCACAGGGTTTAATCTGACGTGGGTCCACCCTCTGCAGCTAGAACAGCTCCAACTCTTCTGGGAAGGCTTTCCGCAAGGTTGAGGAGTGTGTTTATGGGAATGTTTGACCATTCTTCCAGAATGGTGAGGTCACACACTGATGTTGGACCAGAAGGCCTGGCTCTCAGTCTCTGCTCTAATTCATCCCAAAGGTGTTCTATGGGGTTGAGGTCAGGACTCTGTGCAGGCCAGTCAAGTTGATCCACACCAAACTCTCTCCTCCATGTCTTTATGGACCTTGCTTTGTGCACTGGTGCACAGTCATGTTGGAACAGGAAGGGGCCATCCCCAAACTGTTCCCACAAAGTTGGGAGCATGGAATTGTCCAGAATCTCTTGGTCTGCTGAAGCATTCAGAGTTCCTTTGACTGGAACTAAGGGGCCAAGCCCAGCTCCTGAAGAACAAGCCCACACCATAATCCCCCCTCCACCAAACTTGGCACAATGCAGTCAGACAAGTACCGTTCCCCTGGCAACCGCCAAACCCAGACTGGTCCATCAGATTGCCAGATGGAGAAGTGTGATTGGTCACTCCAGAGAAGGCGTCTCCACTGCTCTAGAGTCCAGTGGTGGCGTGCTTTACACCACTGCATCCACGCTTTGCATTGCACTTGGTGATGTATGGCTTGGATGCAGCTGTTACCATGGAAACACATTCATGAAGCTCTCTACCACTGTTCTTGAGCTAATCTGAAGGCCACATGAAGTTTTGAGGTCTGTAGCCACTGACTCATTTTACATGGCCTACCACTTGGTGGCTGAGTTGCTGTCGTTCCCAATGGCTTCCACTTTGTTATAATACCACTGACAGCTGACTGTGGAATATTTAGGAGCCAGGAAATTTCACCACTGGACTTGTTGCACAGGTGGCATCCTATCACAGTACCACGCTGGAATTCACTGAGCTCCTGAGAGCGAGCCATTCTTTCACTGATGTCTGTAGAAACAGTCTGCATGCCTAGGTGATGATTTTATACACCTGTGGACATGGAAGTGACTGGAACACCTGATTTACATTATTTGGATGGGTGAGTGAATACTTTTGGCAATATGGTGTATCTTCTGCATTGGGTAAATAAAATGCTGATGATAATATCTTAAACAGCCAATATGAACAAGGAGGAAAACTTTCATCTTTCATGCATGTATTCTGTGTCTCTACTGCTAACGGGAGGGCTACAGGGTGCCGTGAGCTCAGCTAAGGACCCCTCAAGGACCCAGGTGCCCTCTGGGCTGCTCTCTGTGTCTGACTGGGGAATTTGGTACAGCTGCCGTGGTACGTGGTATGAGTTTGACGACCTGTCCTACAGGCCAATGAGCACGTGGCAGCTGGACTCCAAGTCATTGGCTTGTCGCTGCCGCTTGGGGCGTTCCTCCATGGCAGGGAGATAGTGGCGTGTGAAGTGAGACCAGAAATTGTCTGTGATGGTCTGGCAATGGCGCCTATGGCGTTTTGTTAATGGCTCTGGTACATATGTTACCTGGGGCAGCGCAGCATCCCCCCACACCATGAGGAGCATATTGGGTGTCACTGGGTCTGGATCCGGTATGTCTGAGGAGGCTTGGCATTCAGAAACCCCTCCACTTCCATGAGAACGGTAAGACCTCTTCAGCGACAGACTGACCTCTAATGACGACTCTGAGAGCATTCTTGATTGATCGAATCTCACGCTCCCATGTTGCACCAAAATGGGGAGTGCGAGGTGCGAGCTCTTTGTTTAGGAGGTCGGCTAGCTGGGCTCCAGTGACGGCTGCACAGAGCTCCAAGCATGGAATCGATAGCCGGCGTCTTGGGGCCAGTCTTGATGTATGAAGAACGGTTGAAACAAGACGTTCTTCGCTATCATGGCTGACAGGGTGGGGGGGCAGCTACCATGCCTCCCTCTGCATTTCCCACTTCTCTTGGTTCCATGTCCCGTTTCAATGAGTTTTTGAATTTCCGCCTCATAAACCTGGGCCTTCCTGGGATCTTTGCTCAGTCTCCTCTCGGTGCTCCTGAGGTTTGGCATTCCTGCCTCCTTGGTAGCCTTTAAAGGTGGAGGATCTCGAATGTGGAGAAGAGAAGCATGGGCGTAGCGGGGGGGGGGGGACTGATTACCTGGCCCACAGCAGGGGGGCCCTTGCGAAGCCGGCCATGAAAAGTGTATTTTGATGTATTTTTTCTTAGTGATTAGTGACATTATTAAATCATAGTGACTACAGCAGTGATCCTCAACGCCCATTTAAGCTGCTGTGTGCAGTTACATGACACTTATTTCCCATTTTGCCACTCTTTCATGCTTTCTGCCCATTTAACTCACTTTTCACTCATTTGTTGCCACTTTGGGACCATTTTTGCCAGTGTTGACTCATTTCTTGGTCACTTCACACCCATTATTGCCACTTTCTGCCCTTTTTTGCCATTTTTCTTCCAGTGTTTTAAGCCGCTTTAAGCAAAATGTTGCTCACAAATGGGGAAATTATCAAAAATACATTAAAACGCAGAGATATTTGTGAAGAAAAAAAAAAAAAAGACCCAACATTTGTTGCTTGTCTCACCGGTTAAGGGGGGCCCTGTGTAAATTCTTCCTAGGGGCCCAAAATCCCTAGCTCCACCCCTGAAGAGGAGTAGCATATCTTGAAACATCACCTACTTGCACTCTCACTGTTTTAGCCTCAGGGGTCCCCACTACCAGCTGGTCTTGATGGGATCTTGTTAGCAGTTTCTCACTCTGATAAGTCAGGATGTTCTTTTACCAAAGGCTGTTGTGCTTGCACCTGATGTTGCAGGAGTCCATCTGCTCCCTGGAGGCCCCATCTGAGTTGTGTGTGCGCTGCTGCTGGTCCACCAACTGGGCCATAATGGACAGGCAATGATGGGATTAACATAGTCAGATCCAACTAGTAACAGCGGGTGTGCTCTGTCGAAGGAAAGTAGCGGGACCTCTCTGGTGCTGGTATCATTTCTGGAGAGCTGCGGTGGAGGAGGACTGCTCCCCGAGTGCACGGCGAGAGGATGTAAAAGCCCCGGTTATGGTGTGGATGTCATCAGACGTGGACACTGGGGATACCTCAAAATCTACAGATGAGCCACGTCCTGCCTGACAGTACGAACAGCAAGGACTCCTCTCTCCCTTTCAGTCCAAGAAACTTTACTGCAGCTAAGAGGAAGATCCTTCTCTCTGCCCCGTCATCAAAACAGCGTTTTAAGTGACCTCTGGTCTGCTGCAGGATTACTGGGACAACTTTCAGAAGGACTCGTCCAGTCTGATGGGGATGCATGAGGTAAGTCTCGTGGCGAGGAAACAAGTCCCTGTACACCTTCGTTAAGGTATGATCATCAGATGCTTCAGCCTCTGACCTCAACCACTGAGCCAAATCATGTAGGTTTTAAAACTTAAGACCTGGTGTTTGTAATCCGCCTGTAGGTGCTCAACAAAACTGTGTCGGTACTGTTTAGGCAACATGCTGAGCAGTCTGTCCACATGCCAGTGCAGGCCAGCTCCATCAAGCAGGCGATAGCAGCACGCCAACAAGGAGGTCAACTTTAAGAGCAAAGCTTTGACAGGCTTAAGAGTCTCCTGGCTTTACATCTGGAATATTCAATACGGCTGTAGTTTCATTCTGGGGAGCTGATGAGGTTGGCCATACTGGCGTTGAAGAACTTGCATCGCTGCACTGTAGGGCGAGGATGATGGCGGCAGGCCTGAGCTATAAGTCGTGTCTCCTCTAATGTCAGGTGTTCCATTAGCACAGGATTCTGATGATGCTCTGACAACGCTGTATGGGGACCTAGAAGGTTGTCAAGTGCCATCGTAAGGTCAGTGAACTCCTTTTCACCGTCTTTCATGAGACCGGGAAGTGTGGCCACTGGAATCCCTCCTCTAAAGTGATCTTTTCCTCATCAGTGGTGCCATAGCGTTGGTCGGCGCTGTAAACAGACCTGGAGAGTGGAGCACAATGACCCCTTGAATTACTTTTGAACCATAAATCACAGCCACTTCCTTGTTTTCCCTCTGAAAGCCCTCCATTGTGCCGTTCTAGTGACGCTGTCCCCGCCTTTGTAGCTCTTACAGAACAATTTATTTTCAAAGTCTTTAAAGCTAGCACGTTAGCCCGCTGCCCTAGTGTCTGCTTGTATCCCAGAATGCATTGTGACTAGGCTGTGACAAGCAATGGCAGGCTGTTCCTTCATCACGTCGTGTGCTCAGACTTATATACTGTAGAATTCCTCATAAATGAGAGAAACAGACACAGAGTGGCCGGGACGTGTCCCTCCTAAAAATGTGAATATTTTTAAGACTTTGTGTCACAGAATTATTATTTTTATTTCTTTTGATCACAAAGAGGCGGGAGATCAGGTTTCATTCATGTTTACTGTTTACTACATAAAAATCTCTGAGTTTTAGTTTCACTTCGATGTTTTTCTTCAGTCTTTAAAGTCCCATAACTTTATTCAAATTCACTCATCCTCTTAAAGCCCAGGTTGTTCCTGAAGAAAAGGATGTTTAGAGCTTGACTGTGACCACAGGGCTGATGTTTGACAAGATTTCTAAGACAAAAAGTCCAGGAGAGACACAACAGTTACAAACTAGCTGATGGCTCAGAGGGTTGAATCAAAAATCACGAGACAGGCGGACTCCTGATTCCTGTTAAAACCAGGAAAACAAAAACTGCCCTTGGCTGGTCAGCTAGTTCAGATTAAACTGAGAATCAAGAGGAGAAATGAAAAACAAACTTTTCTGTTTCTGTAAATGATAAAATAAAAAAGAAGAAGTGTTGATTTTTCATCATAATTTTTGATGATCAAAATGACTGAGATTTTTTTTCGTCCATATTTTTAACAGTTATCAGTGAACAGCTCTTTATTGGTTCTGGTTTCATCCTTTCTGATTCAAACTTGTGTGTTGTTAAAAACTCTGACTCTGCTGATTTCTGGAGGATTTGTGGTGAAAAAGAGAGCGGACTGTTTCCCCCATACCTGACAGACCCTCCGACCACAGCCCCGCCTCCTTTTCTTCTTCTCTGGTTGTTTTGATGGTAGCTGACTGGTGATTGATGAGTGCTGATGAAGACTCACAGTGATCATGTTGATGAGCAGACACAGAGGTGCATGCTGGGATATCGCATTACCTTAGCGTGGTCAGGGAGCGAATTGTGGGCAAGGGTTACACGAGCTCGGGGAGCGGAGTGAGGCCTTGAGGCGTCTCCTAGGAGATCAGGACCTGACAGTCAGACCTGACAGCAGGACTTGTGGGGGGGGGGGAGGAGGGGGGGCCTTTACAGCCAGGTTTTTATTTTCTACTCCGCTTTAAATGTGTTTGTGTGGGTAAAACCGTCTGAGGACCACGTCTGGGTGGAGCAGCACAGAGACTATGATTTCAGCTGGGGTTCACATCTGCAAGTTTAAAAAAGCACCAACACCTAACAATGAAAAGTAACTCAATTTACCCAGTTCATCTGCCTGACCAGTAAAAGCCTGGTGGAGAGTCACTGCAGAGACGGCATTTCACTGACACCACCGCATACCTACACCAACAGAGGAAGGAATGAACATCAGTATAATGATAACACATCCTAGACTAAAGTCATGTTGCACACAAATACTGTAAAGCTTTTAAACATCTTATAAAACATTCCATCCTCATCTTTAAAGATGTCATCATCTAAAGCATGTAAAACATTCCATCCTCGTCTTTAAAGATGTCATCATCTAAAGCATGTAAAACATTCCATCCTCATCTTTAAAGATGTCATCATCTAAAGCATGTAAAACATTCCATCCTCGTCTTTAAAGATGTCCTCATCTAAAGCATGTAAAACATTCCATCCTCGTCTCTAAAGATGTCATCATCTAAAGCATGTAAAACATTCCATCCTCGTCTTTAAAGATGTCATCATCTAAAGCATGTAAAACATTCCATCCTCGTCTCTAAAGATGTCATCATCTAAAGCATGTAAAACATTCCATCCTCGTCTTTAAAGATGTCATCATCTAAAGCATGTAAAACATTCCATCCTCGTCTTTAAAGATGTCCTCATCTAAAGCATGTAAAACATTCCATCCTCGTCTTTAAAGATGTCCTCATCTAAAGCATGTAAAACATTCCATCCTCGTCTTTAAAGATGTCCTCATCTAAAGCATGTAAAACATTCCATCCTCGTCTTTAAAGTTGTCCTCATCTAAAGCATGTAAAACATTCCATCCTCGTCTTTAAAGATGTCCTCATCTAAAGCATGTAAAACATTCCATCCTCGTCTTTAAAGTTGTCCTCATCTAAAGCATGTAAAACATTCCATCCTCGTCTTTAAAGATGTCCTCATCTAAAGCATGTAAAACATTCCATCCTCGTCTTTAAAGATGTCCTCATCTAAAGCATGTAAAACATTCCATCCTCGTCTTTAAAGTTGTCCTCATCTAAAGCATGTAAAACATTCCATCCTTATCTTTAAAGATGTCCTCATTGAAAGCATAAACAACATTCCATCCTTGCCTTTCAAGATGTCCTCATTTAAGACTTATAAAACATTCCATCCTTGCCTTTAAAGACATCATCACTTAAAGCGTATAAACATTCCATCCTTGCCTTCAAAGATGTCCTCATTTTTAGTATATAAAACATTCCATCCTTGCCATTAAAGATGTCATCATCTAAAGCATGTAAAACATTCCATCCTTGTCTTTAAAGATGTCCTCATTTAAAGCATATAAAACATTCCATCCTTGCCATTAAAGATGTCATCATCTAAAGCATGTAAAACATTCCATCCTTGTCTTTAAAGATGTCCTCATTTAAAGCATATAAAACATTCCATCCATGCCTTCAAAGATGTTCTCATTTTAAGTTTATAAAACATTTCATCCTTGTCTTTAAAGATGTCCTCATTTAAAGCATATAAAACATTCCATCCTTGCCATTAAAGATGTCATCATCTAAAGCATGTAAAACATTCCATCCTTGCCTTTAAAGATGTCCTCATCTAAAGCATGTAAAACATTTCATCCTCATCTTTAAAGATGTCATCATCTAAAGCATGTAAAACATTCCATCCTTGTCTTTAAAGATGTCATCATCTAAAGCATGTAAAACATTCCATCCTCATCTTTAAAGATGTCATCATCTAAAGCATGTTAAACATTCCATCCTCGTCTTTAAAGATGTCATCATCTAAAGCATATAAAACATTCCATCCTCGTCTTTAAAGATGTCCTCATCTGTAGCATGTAAAACATTCCATCCTTGTCTCCAAAGATGTCCTCATCTAAAGCATGTAAAACATTCCATCCTCGTCTTTAAAGATGTCCTCATCTATAGCATGTAAAACATTCCATCCTCGTCTTTAAAGATGTCCTCATCTAAAGCATGTAAAACATTCCATCCTTGCCTTCAAAGATGTCCTCATTTTAAGTATAGAAAACATTCCATCCTTGCCATTAAAGATGTCATCATCTAAAGCATGTAAAACATTCCATCCTCATCTTTAAAGATGTCATCATCTAAAGCATGTAAAACATTCCATCCTCGTCTTTAAAGATGTCCTCATTGAAAGCATGTAAAACATTCCATCCTCGTCTTTAAAGATGTCCTCATCTAAAGCATGTAAACATTCCATCCTCGTCTTTAAAGATGTCCTCATCTAAACCATGTAAAACATTCCATCCTTGTCTTTAAAGATGTCATCATTTCAAACTTATAAAACATTCCATCCTTGCCTTCAAAGATGTCCTCATTTTAAGTATAGAAAACATTCCATCCTTGCCATTAAAGATGTCATCATCTAAAGCATGTTAAACATTCCATCCTCGTCTTTAAAGATGTCATCATCTAAAGCATGTAAAACATTCCATCCTCGTCGTTAAAGATGTCTTCATCTAAAGCATGTAAAACACTCCATCCTTGTCTTTAAAGATGTCCTCATCTAAAGCATGTAAAACATTCCATCCTTGTCTTTCAAGATGTCCTCATTTAAAGCATATAAAACATCCCATCCTCGCCTTTAAAGATGTCATCATTTCAAACTTATAAAACATTCCATCCATGCCTTCAAAGATGTTCTCATTTTTAGTATATAAAACATTCCATCCTTGCCATTAAAGATGTCATCATCTAAAGCATGTAAAACATTCCATCCTTGTCTTTAAAGATGTCCTCATTTAAAGCATATAAAACATTCCATCCTTGCCATTAAAGATGTCATCATCTAAAGCATGTAAAACATTCCATCCTTGTCTTTAAAGATGTCCTCATTTAAAGCATATAAAACATCCCATCCTCGTCTTTAAAGATGTCATCATCTAAAGCATGTAAAACATTCCATCCTCGCCTTTAAAGATGTCATCATCTAAAGCATGTAAAACATTCCATCCTCGTCTTTAAAGATGTCATCATCTAAAGCATGTAAAACATTCCATCCTCGCCTTTAAAGATGTCATCATCTAAAGCATGTAAAACATTCCATCCTCGTCTTTAAAGATGTCATCATCTAAAGCATGTAAAACATTCCATCCTCGTCTTTAAAGATGTCCTCATCTAAAGCATGTAAAACATTCCATCCTTGTCTTTAAAGTTGTCCTCATCTAAAGCATGTAAAACATTCCATCCTTATCTTTAAAGATGTCCTCGTTGAAAGCATAGACAACATTCCATCCTTGCCTTTAAAGATGACCTCATTTAAGACTTATAAAACATTCTATCCTTGCCTTTAAAGACATCATCACTTAAAGCTTATAAACATTCCATCCTTGCCTTCAAAGATGTCCTCATTTTAAGTATATGAAACATTCCATCCTTGCCATTAAAGATGTCATCATCTAAAACATGTAAAACATTCCATCCTCATCTTTAAAGATGTCCTCATCTAAAGCATGTAAAACATTCCATCCTCGTCTTTAAAGATGTCATCATCTAAAGCATGTAAAACATTCCATCCATGCCTTCAAAGATGTTCTCATTTTAAGTATATAAAACATTCCATCCTTGCCATTAAAGATGTCATCATCTAAAGCATGTAAAACATTCCATCCTTGCCTTTAAAGATGTCATCATCTAAAGCATGTAAAACATTTCATCCTCATCTTTAAAGATGTCATCATCTAAAGCATGTAAAACATTCCATCCTCGTCTTTAAAGATGTCATCATCTAAAGCATGTAAAACATTCCATCCTCATCTTTAAAGATATCATCATCTAAAGCATGTAAAACATTCCATTCTTGTCTTTAAAGATGTCATCATCTAAAGCATGTAAAACATTCCATCCTTGTCTTTAAAGATGTCCTCATCTAAAGCATGTAAAACATTCCATCCTTGTCTTTAAAGATGTCCTCATCTAAAGCATGTAAAACATTCCATCCTTGTCTTTAAAGATGTCATCATCTAAAGCATGTAAAACATTCCATCCTTGTCTTTCAAGATGTCCTCATTTAAAGCATATAAAACATCCCATCCTCACCTTTAAAGATGTCATCATTTTAAGCATATAAAACATTCCATCCTTGCCTTTAAAAAAGTGTCATCATCTAAAGCATGTAAAACATTCCATCCTTGTCTTTAAAGATGTCATCATCTAAAGCATGTAAAACATTCCATCCTTGCCTTCAAAGATGTCATCATCTAAAGCATGTAAAACATTCCATCCTCGCCTTTAAAGATGTCATCATTTCAAACTTATAAAACATTCCATCCTTGCCTTCAAAGATGTTCTCATTTTAAGCATATAAAACATTCCATCCTTGCCATTAAAGATGTCATCATCTAAAGCATGTAAAACATTCCATCCTTGTCTTTAAAGATGTCCTCATTGAAAGCATAAACAACATTCCATCCTTGCCTTTAAAGATGTCCTCATTTAAGACTTATAAAACATTCCATCCTTGCCTTCAAAGACATCATCTTTTAAAGCTTATAAACATTCCATCCTTTCCTCCAAAGAGGTCATCATTTAAAGCTTATCAAACATTCCATCCTTTCCTTCAAAAATGCTGTCATTTAAAGGTTATATAACATTCCATCCTTGCCTTTAAAGATGTCATCATTTAAAGGTAATAAAACATCCCATTCTTGCTTTTAAAACCATCATCATTTAAAGCTTATAAAACATTTCATCCTTGCATGCTTCAGTAAACAGTGCTTGATCATCTACTTCCCTTTTAATTGTTCTCTAATTATCAGACAGTCTTCCTTTGATCTGTCAGAGTCGTCCCAGGACCTCTGGGCCTTTAAACATGTCTGCATCATGAGTGAAGTTCCTCTCTGTGTTGGAGACGTCCCATCTGTGAGGTCCGACTCTCGGGTAGAAAATCCTATGACCATAAACTTTTATGTTTACTTTTAAAAAATCTTCATATTGCCTTAATTTCAGTGTTCTGGTTAAATTAACTTTCATGAATAGAGCTGAGTTTTCCCTTAAACTAAGACTAGAACTGTTAGATTAGGAGTCTTCCACAGGGTCTACCAGTTCGGCCCTCTCAGTAACCAGAGACCGTCCCAGACTGAGATAGAGTTATATTAGTTTTAGACGGGTCATCTCTGATGTTTTAGCGCCACATCACCGCTCTCTCACAGTCACCAAACCTTAAAGAGGGATGATCAGACTGATATTCATGAGGAAGTTTAGCGCTGCCATAAACCTGCAGGAGGAGATAAACGTAGTGATGTGGGGGGGAGGGGTTAGACCAACAGTGTTAGAAATAGAGTGTACAAAAGGACCGAGAGCTTTAAAGTGAACAAACAGCAGAGAATAAAGGCGTGCTCCTGTGGAGACACTCTCCTCTGGATGAGTATTTTGGTGAAATGAACCTTTATTAAAGAGCAATATTCTCTATATACCACCTGCCAGTCTCATAATGAGAGAGGATTCAAATGAGAGAGAGGGGCTCTTTCTTCTGCTGCAGCCATCTTCTTTTCATCAGCACACCACAAAAATGGAGCTCTGGATAATACGGAGCACAAAGAGGCTGTTTTTCACAGCGACGCGTCTTTACCAGGAACAATGATCAGCAGTAATAATTATATTAAACACGAGAGAAGAAGTCCCGCCTCTGTGAACAGAACGGCCCAGAAAACAGGGAGACAGAGAGTCGTCAGCTGCTGCAGTCACCGTCCCAACTTTAATGAAACACAGCATTAACCTCCCTGTTTATTAAAACAGAGAATGGGACAGAACTGTGACTCCTCATTTTAACCCTCCGTACTCATTTAAACAGCCGACTGTCACCTTCTGCAAACTTAAACTCCCATTCCAAAAAAGTTGGGACGCTGTGGAAGCTGTTGAAAACCAGAAGTCAATGACTGTCAGACCTCACAAACCCATATTTAAGTCACAGAAGAACATAAACAACAACATAAACTAAGATATTTGAACATTCAGGAAAATATGAGCTCATTTTGAATTTCATGGCAGCAACACGTCTCAAAAAAGTAGGGACGGGCAACAAAAGTAAGTGTTACAAATGAAAAATAGCTGGAGGAGCATTTAAACACTAATTAGGTTAATTATCAACAGGAACACGACTGGGTATAAAAGGAGCAATGTAGAGAGGCAGAGTCTCAGAAGATTCAGAGAATCTGGAGAAATCTCTGAGAGAAGGGCCAAGGCTGAAGGGGCCCTCAGGGGCCCTCAGGGGCCACTGCATTAAAAACAGGCATGATTCTGCAGTGAAATCACTGCATGGGCTCAGGAACATTCCAGAAATCATCGTTCTTCAACACAGTTGGCCGTGCCATCCACCAATGACAGTTAAAGCTGATCATGGAGAGAAGAAGGATCCAGAAACACCGTGGTCTGTCTTCTCTGGACCAAAGCTCATTTAACATGGACTGAGGAAACAAAGACAACTGTTCTGTGGTCAGAGGAAACCAGAGACGCCGTGTCCTCTGTCTGTCTGACAATGATGGACGCGATGAGCCATCTCCATCCCTGACCTTGTGCTCCTCCTTTCCTGCTCCATTAAACACCGCCTCCTGTCCGCTGGATCAGCTGAGCGGCTGAAGGTGTTTGGATAAAGCTGTTTGAAGAGCGATACGGGGACGATAGTGAGAGTGAACAAATATTTGTCTGAGGTGAGCAGCTGTTTGTCAGGATGCCATTAAGGCCACAGGTTGCTCAGCAGCTTCAGCTAAAAGCTTTGGTCTGCGTTCAAACACGGCCGCCGCGAGTCAGAGACGTCAGGAAATGTGAGCTTCAGGCCTGACGGAGGAGCAGTAACCATCCATAAACGTGATGATCACCACAGCCACAGTTCTAAAGGCCGTCATCTTTAAGAAACAGCTTTTATAATCTCATCTGCTGCAATGGCTGCTGGGTTACCATGGAAACCATAATCCTGATTATTCTGATTGGTCAAATATGACATGGGCTGCTAAAGCTTCCTCTTTGAGATCCGACTATTTCCTCCAGTTCTGGGATTAAAGTCAGAATTTAAACTCAGGATTACACGTTCAATGAAACCTTTGATCCAAATGCTGCTGATGAACCGACCAATCAGAAACCAGTAGAGGATCAAATCTGAACCATGAGTCTACTTTTTAAATCCATGATAACATGTTTAGGAGTTAGAGATGAGATGATGATGATGATAATGTGTGTGTGTGTGTGTTTCTGTGTGGGTGTGTGTGTGTGTGTGAAAGAATGATGTGACTATATCATTTAACTCTGACTCAGTTAATCCCTGAGGACTATGTCGTTAAACTCTGACTTAGGTAAACCCTGAGGACTATGTTGTTAAACTCTGACTCAGTTAAACCCTGAGGACTATGTTGTTAAACTCTGACTCAGTTAATCCCTGAGGACTATGTCGTTAAACTCTGACTCAGTTAAACCCTGAGGACTATGTCGTTAAACTCTGACTCAGTTAATCCCTGAGGACTATGTCGTTAAACTCTGACTCAGTTAATCCCTGAGGACTATGTCGTTAAACTCTGACTCAGTTAATCCCTGAGGACTATGTCGTTAAACTCTGACTCAGTTAAACCCTGAGGACTATGTCGTTAAACTCTGACTCAGTTAAACCCTGAGGACTATGTTGTTAAACTCTGACTCAGTTAATCCCTGAGGACTATGTCGTTAAACTCTGACTCAGTTAAACCCTGAGGACTATGTCGTTAAACTCTGACTCAGTTAATCCCTGAGGACTATGTCGTTAAACTCTGACTCAGTTAATCCCTGAGGACTATGTCGTTAAACTCTGACTTAGGTAAACCCTGAGGACTATGTTGTTAAACTCTGACTCAGTTAAACCCTGAGGACTATGTCGTTAAACTCTGACTCAGTTAATCCCTGAGGACTATGTCGTTAAACTCTGACTCAGTTAAACCCTGAGGACTATGTCGTTAAACTCTGACTCAGTTAATCCCTGAGGACTATGTCGTTAAACTCTGACTCAGTTAATCCCTGAGGACTATGTCGTTAAACTCTGACTCAGTTAATCCCTGAGGACTATGTCGTTAAACTCTGACTCAGTTAAACCCTGAGGACTATGTCGTTAAACTCTGACTCAGTTAAACCCTGAGGACTATGTTGTTAAACTCTGACTCAGTTAATCCCTGAGGACTATGTCGTTAAACTCTGACTCAGTTAAACCCTGAGGACTATGTCGTTAAACTCTGACTCAGTTAATCCCTGAGGACTATGTCGTTAAACTCTGACTCAGTTAATCCCTGAGGACTATGTCGTTAAACTCTGACTCAGTTAATCCCTGAGGACTATGTCGTTAAACTCTGACTCAGTTAAACCCTGAGGACTATGTCGTTAAACTCTGACTCAGTTAATCCCTGAGGACTATGTCGTTAAACTCTGACTCAGTTAATCCCTGAGGACTATGTCGTTAAACTCTGACTCAGTTAATCCCTGAGGACTATGTCGTTAAACTCTGACTCAGTTAATCCCTGAGGACTATGTCGTTAAACTCTGACTCAGTTAAACCCTGAGGACTATGTCGTTAAACTCTGACTCAGTTAAACCCTGAGGACTATGTCGTTAAACTCTGACTCAGTTAATCCCTGAGGACTATGTCGTTAAACTCTGACTCAGTTAAACCCTGAGGACTATGTCGTTAAACTCTGACTCAGTTAATCCCTGAGGACTATGTGTTAAACTCTGACTCAGATAATCCCTGAGGACTATGTCGTTAAACTCTGACTCAGTTAATCCCTGAGGACTATGTCGTTAAACTCTGACTCAGTTAAACCCGGAGGACTATGTTAAACCTCTGACTCAGTTAATCCCTGAGGACTATGTCGTTAAACTCTGACTCAGTTAATCCCTGAGGACTATGTCGTTAAACTCTGACTCAGTTAATCCCTGAGGACTATGTCGTTAAACTCTGACTCAGTTAATCCCTGAGGACTATGTCGTTAAACTCTGACTCAGTTAATCCCTGAGGACTATGTCGTTAAACTCTGACTCAGTTAATCCCTGAGGACTATGTCGTTAAACTCTGACTCAGTTAATCCCTGAGGACTATGTCGTTAAACTCTGACTCAGTTAAACCCTGAGGACTATGTTGTTAAACTCTGACTCAGTTAATCCCTGAGGACTATGTCGTTAAACTCTGACTCAGTTAATCCCTGAGGACTATGTCGTTAAACTCTGACTTAGGTAAACCCTGAGGACTATGTCGTTAAACTCTGACTCAGTTAAACCCTGAGGACTATGTTGTTAAACTCTGACTCAGTTAATCCCTGAGGACTATGTTGTTAAACTCTGACTTAGGTAAACCCTGAGGACTATGTTGTTAAACTCTGACTCAGTTAATCCCTGAGGACTATGTTGTTAAACTCTGACTCAGTTAATTCCTGAGGACTATGTTGTTAAACTCTGACTTAGGTAAACCCTGAGGACTATGTCGTTAAACTCTGACTTAGTTAAACCCTGAGGACTATGTCGTTAAACTCTGACTCAGTTAAACCCTGAGGACTATGTTGTTAAACTCTGACTCAGTTAATCCCTGAGGACTATGTCGTTAAACTCTGACTCAGTTAATCCCTGAGGACTATGTTGTTAAACTCTGACTCAGTTAATCCCTGAGGACTATGTCGTTAAACTCTGACTTAGGTAAACCCTGAGGACTATGTCGTTAAACTCTGACTCAGTTAAACCCTGAGGACTATGTTGTTAAACTCTGACTCAGTTAATCCCTGAGGACTCTGTCGTTAAACTCTGACTCAGTTAAACCCTGAGGATTGTTGTTAAACTCTGACTCAGTTAATCCGTGAGGACTATGTTGTTAAACTCTGACTCAGTTAAACCCTGAGGACTATGTTGTTAAACTCTGACTCAGTTAAACCCTGAGGACTATGTCGTTAAACTCTGACTTAGTTAAACCCTGAGGACTATGTTGTTAAACTCTGACTCAGTTAAACCCTGAGGACTATGTTGTTAAACTCTGACTCAGTTAATCCCTGAGGACTATGTTGTTAAACTCTGACTTAGTTAAACCCTGAGGACTATGTTGTTAAACTCTGATTTAGGTAAACCCTGAGGACTATGTTGTTAAACTCTGACTTAGGTAAACCCTGAGGACTATGTTGTTAAACTCTGACTTAGTTAAACCCTGAGAACTATGTTGTTAAACTCTGACTTAGATAAACCCTGAGGACTATGTTGTTAAACTCTGACTTAGTTAAACCCTGAGGACTATGTTGTTAAACTCTGACTTAGGTAAACCCTGAGGACTATGTTGTTAAACTCTGACTTTGGTAAACCCTGAGGACTATGTTGTTAAACTCTGACTTAGTTAAACCCTGAGGACTATGTTGTTAAACTCTGACTTAGTTAAACCCTGAGGACTATGTTGTTAAACTCTGACTTAGTTAAACCCTGAGGACTATGTTGTTAAACTCTGACTTAGTTAAACCCTGAGGACTATGTTGTTAAACTCTGACTTAGGTAAACCCTGAGGACTATGTCGTTAAACTCTGACTTAGGTAAACCCTGAGGACTATGTTGTTAAACTCTGACTCAGTTAAACCCTGAGGACTATGTTGTTAAACTCTGACTCAGTTAATTCCTGAGGACTATGTTGTTAAACTCTGACTTAGGTAAACCCTGAGGACTATGTCGTTAAACTCTGACTCAGTTAAACCCTGAGGACTATGTCGTTAAACTCTGACTCAGTTAAACCCTGAGGACTATGTTGTTAAACTCTGACTCAGTTAATCCCTGAGGACTATGTCGTTAAACTCTGACTCAGTTAATCCCTGAGGACTATGTTGTTAAACTCTGACTCAGTTAATCCCTGAGGACTATGTCGTTAAACTCTGACTCAGTTAATCCCTGAGGACTATGTCGTTAAACTCTGACTCAGTTAATCCCTGAGGACTATGTCGTTAAACTCTGACTCAGTTAATCCCTGAGGACTATGTTGTTAAACTCTGACTCAGTTAATCCCTGAGGACTATGTCGTTAAACTCTGACTCAGTTAAACCCTGAGGACTATGTTGTTAAACTCTGACTCAGTTAATCCCTGAGGACTATGTCGTTAAACTCTGACTTAGGTAAACCCTGAGGACTATGTTGTTAAACTCTGACTCAGTTAATCCCTGAGGACTATGTTGTTAAACTCTGACTCAGTTAATCCCTGAGGACTATGTTGTTAAACTCTGACTCAGTTAATCCCTGAGGACTATGTTGTTAAACTCTGACTTAGGTAAACCCTGAGGACTATGTTGTTAAACTCTGACTCAGTTAAACCCTGAGGACTATGTTGTTAAACTCTGACTCAGTTAAACCCTGAGGACTATGTTGTTAAACTCTGACTTAGGTAAACCCTGAGGACTATGTTGTTAAACTCTGACTCAGTTAATCCCTGAGGACTATGTTGTTAAACTCTGACTTAGTTAACCCTGAGGACTATGTCGTTAAACTCTGACTTAGGTAAACCCTGAGGACTATGTCGTTAAACTCTGACTTAGTTAAACCCTGAGGACTATGTTGTTAAACTCTGACTCAGTTAAACCCTGAGGACTATGTTGTTAAACTCTGACTTAGTTAAACCCTGAGGACTATGTTGTTAAACTCTGACTTAGTTAAACCCTGAGGACTATGTTGTTATACTCTGACTCAGTTAACCCTGAGGACTATGTTGTTAAACTCTGACTTAGGTAAACCCTGAGGACTATGTTGTTAAACTCTGACTCAGTTAAACCCTGAGGACTATGTCGTTAAACTCTGACTTAGTTAAACCCTGAGGACTATGTTGTTAAACTCTGACTTAGTTAAACCCTGAGGACTATGTTGTTAAACTCTGACTCAGTTAATCCCTGAGGACTATGTTGTTAAACTCTGACTTAGTTAAACCCTGAGGACTATGTTGTTAAACTCTGAATTAGGTAAACCCTGAGGACTATGTTGTTAAACTCTGACTTAGGTAAACCCTGAGGACTATGTTGTTAAACTCTGACTTAGTTAAACCCTGAGAACTATGTTGTTAAACTCTGACTTAGATAAACCCTGAGGACTATGTTGTTAAACTCTGACTTAGTTAAACCCTGAGGACTATGTTGTTAAACTCTGACTTAGGTAAACCCTGAGGACTATGTTGTTAAACTCTGACTTTGGTAAACCCTGAGGACTATGTTGTTAAACTCTGACTTAGTTAAACCCTGAGGACTATGTTGTTAAACTCTGACTTAGTTAAACCCTGAGGACTATGTTGTTAAACTCTGACTTAGTTAAACCCTGAGGACTATGTTGTTAAACTCTGACTTAGTTAAACCCTGAGGACTATGTTGTTAAACTCTGACTTAGTTAAACCCTGAGGACTATGTTGTTAAACTCTGACTTAGGTAAACCCTGAGGACTATGTCGTTAAACTCTGACTTAGGTAAACCCTGAGGACTATGTTGTTAAACTCTGACTCAGTTAAACCCTGAGGACTATGTTGTTAAACTCTGACTCAGTTAAACCCTGAGGATTGTTGTTAAACTCTGACTCAGTTAATCCGTGAGGACTATGTTGTTAAACTCTGACTCAGTTAAACCCTGAGGACTATGTTGTTAAACTCTGACTCAGTTAAACCCTGAGGACTATGTCGTTAAACTCTGACTTAGTTAAACCCTGAGGACTATGTTGTTAAACTCTGACTCAGTTAAACCCTGAGGACTATGTTGTTAAACTCTGACTCAGTTAATCCCTGAGGACTATGTTGTTAAACTCTGACTTAGTTAAACCCTGAGGACTATGTTGTTAAACTCTGATTTAGGTAAACCCTGAGGACTATGTTGTTAAACTCTGACTTAGTTAAACCCTGAGGACTATGTTGTTAAACTCTGACTTAGTTAAACCCTGAGGACTATGTTGTTAAACTCTGACTTAGGTAAACCCTGAGGACTATGTCGTTAAACTCTGACTTAGGTAAACCCTGAGGACTATGTTGTTAAACTCTGACTCAGTTAAACCCTGAGGACTATGTTGTTAAACTCTGACTCAGTTAATTCCTGAGGACTATGTTGTTAAACTCTGACTTAGGTAAACCCTGAGGACTATGTCGTTAAACTCTGACTCAGTTAAACCCTGAGGACTATGTCGTTAAACTCTGACTCAGTTAAACCCTGAGGACTATGTCGTTAAACTCTGACTCAGTTAATCCCTGAGGACTATGTCGTTAAACTCTGACTCAGTTAATCCCTGAGGACTATGTCGTTAAACTCTGACTCAGTTAATCCCTGAGGACTATGTCGTTAAACTCTGACTCAGTTAATCCCTGAGGACTATGTCGTTAAACTCTGACTCAGTTAATCCCTGAGGACTATGTCGTTAAACTCTGACTCAGTTAATCCCTGAGGACTATGTCGTTAAACTCTGACTCAGTTAATCCCTGAGGACTATGTCGTTAAACTCTGACTCAGTTAAACCCTGAGGACTATGTTGTTAAACTCTGACTCAGTTAATCCCTGAGGACTATGTCGTTAAACTCTGACTTAGGTAAACCCTGAGGACTATGTTGTTAAACTCTGACTCAGTTAATCCCTGAGGACTATGTTGTTACACTCTGACTCAGTTAATCCCTGAGGACTATGTTGTTAAACTCTGACTCAGTTAATCCCTGAGGACTATGTCGTTAAACTCTGACTTAGGTAAACCCTGAGGACTATGTCGTTAAACTCTGACTCAGTTAAACCCTGAGGACTATGTTGTTAAACTCTGACTCAGTTAATCCCTGAGGACTATGTTGTTAAACTCTGACTTAGGTAAACCCTGAGGACTATGTTGTTAAACTCTGACTCAGTTAATCCCTGAGGACTATGTTGTTAAACTCTGACTCAGTTAATTCCTGAGGACTATGTTGTTAAACTCTGACTTAGGTAAACCCTGAGGACTATGTCGTTAAACTCTGACTTAGTTAAACCCTGAGGACTATGTCGTTAAACTCTGACTCAGTTAAACCCTGAGGACTATGTCGTTAAACTCTGACTTAGTTAAACCCTGAGGACTATGTCGTTAAACTCTGACTCAGTTAAACCCTGAGGACTATGTTGTTAAACTCTGACTCAGTTAATCCCTGAGGACTATGTCGTTAAACTCTGACTTAGGTAAACCCTGAGGACTATGTTGTTAAACTCTGACTCAGTTAAACCCTGAGGACTATGTCGTTAAACTCTGACTTAGTTAAACCCTGAGGACTATGTTGTTAAACTCTGACTTAGTTAAACCCTGAGGACTATGTTGTTAAACTCTGACTCAGTTAATCCCTGAGGACTATGTTGTTAAACTCTGACTTAGTTAAACCCTGAGGACTATGTTGTTAAACTCTGATTTAGGTAAACCCTGAGGACTATGTTGTTAAACTCTGACTTAGGTAAACCCTGAGGACTATGTTGTTAAACTCTGACTTAGTTAAACCCTGAGAACTATGTTGTTAAACTCTGACTTAGATAAACCCTGAGGACTATGTTGTTAAACTCTGACTTAGTTAAACCCTGAGGACTATGTTGTTAAACTCTGACTTAGGTAAACCCTGAGGACTATGTTGTTAAACTCTGACTTTGGTAAACCCTGAGGACTATGTTGTTAAACTCTGACTTAGTTAAACCCTGAGGACTATGTTGTTAAACTCTGACTTAGTTAAACCCTGAGGACTATGTTGTTAAACTCTGACTTAGTTAAACCCTGAGGACTATGTTGTTAAACTCTGACTTAGTTAAACCCTGAGGACTATGTTGTTAAACTCTGACTTAGTTAAACCCTGAGGACTATGTTGTTAAACTCTGACTTAGGTAAACCCTGAGGACTATGTCGTTAAACTCTGACTTAGGTAAACCCTGAGGACTATGTTGTTAAACTCTGACTCAGTTAAACCCTGAGGACTATGTTGTTAAACTCTGACTCAGTTAATTCCTGAGGACTATGTTGTTAAACTCTGACTTAGGTAAACCCTGAGGACTATGTCGTTAAACTCTGACTCAGTTAAACCCTGAGGACTATGTCGTTAAACTCTGACTCAGTTAAACCCTGAGGACTATGTTGTTAAACTCTGACTCAGTTAAACCCTGAGGACTATGTTGTTAAACTCTGACTCAGTTAAACCCTGAGGACTATGTCGTTAAACTCTGACTCAGTTAAACCCTGAGGACTATGTTGTTAAACTCTGACTCAGTTAAACCCTGAGGACTATGTTGTTAAACTCTGACTCAGTCAATCCCTGAGGACTATGTCGTTAAATTCTGACTCAGTTAAACCCTGAGGACTACGTTGTTAAACTCTGACTCAGTTAAACCCTGAGGACTATGTCGTTAAACTCTGACTTAGGTAAACCCTGAGGACTATGTTGTTGAACTCTGACTTAGTTAAACCCTGAGAACTATGTTGTTAAACTCTGACTTAGATAAACCCTGAGGACTATGTTGTTAAACTCTGACTTAGTTAAACCCTGAGGACTATGTTGTTAAACTCTGACTTAGGTAAACCCTGAGGACTATGTTGTTAAACTCTGACTTTGGTAAACCCTGAGGACTATGTTGTTAAACTCTGACTTAGTTAAACCCTGAGGACTATGTTGTTAAACTCTGACTTAGTTAAACCCTGAGGACTATGTTGTTAAACTCTGACTTAGGTAAACCCTGAGGACTATGTTGTTAAACTCTGACTTAGTTAAACCCTGAGGACTATGTTGTTAAACTCTGACTTAGTTAAACCCTGAGGACTATGTTGTTAAACTCTGACTTAGGTAAACCCTGAGGACTATGTTGTTAAACTCTGACTTTGGTAAACCCTGAGGACTATGTTGTTAAACTCTGACTTAGTTAAACCCTGAGGACTATGTTGTTAAACTCTGACTTTGGTAAACCCTGAAACCTATGTTGTTAAACTCTGACTTAGTTAAACCCTGAGGACTATGTTGTTAAACTCTGACTTAGTTAAACCCTGAGGACTATGTTGTTAAACTCTGACTTAGTTAAACCCTGAGGACTATGTTGTTAAACTCTGACTTTGGTAAACCCTGAGGACTATGTTGTTAAACTCTGACTTAGTTAAACCCTGAGGACTATGTTGTTAAACTCTGACTTAGTTAAACCCTGAGGACTATGTTGTTAAACTCTGACTTTGGTAAACCCTGAGGACTATGTTGTTAAACTCTGACTTAGTTAAACCCTGAGGACTATGTTGTTAAACTCTGACTTAGGTAAACCCTGAGGACTATGTTGTTAAACTCTGACTTTGGTAAACCCTGAGGACTATGTTGTTAAACTCTGACTTAGTTAAACCCTGAGGACTATGTTGTTAAACTCTGACTTAGGTAAACCCTGAGGACTATGTTGTTAAACTCTGACTTAGTTAAACCCTGAGGACTATGTTGTTAAACTCTGACTTTGGTAAACCCTGAGGACTATGTTGTTAAACTCTGACTTAGTTAAACCCTGAGGACTATGTTGTTAAACTCTGACTTAGTTAAACCCTGAGGACTATGTTGTTAAACTCTGACTTAGATAAACCCTGAGGACTATGTTGTTAAACTCTGACTTAGTTAAACCCTGAGGACTATGTTGTTAAACTCTGACTTAGGTAAACCCTGAGGACTATGTTGTTAAACTCTGACTTAGGTAAACCCTGAGGACTATGTTGTTAAACTCTGACTCAGTTAATCCCTGAGGACTATGTTGTTAAACTCTGACTTAGTTAAACCCTGAGGACTATGTTGTTAAACTCTGACTTAGATAAACCCTGAGGACTATGTTGTTAAACTCTGACTTTGGTAAACCCTGAGGACTATGTTGTTAAACTCTGACTTAGTTAAACCCTGAGGACTATGTTGTTAAACTCTGACTTAGTTAAACCCTGAGGACTATGTTGTTAAACTCTGACTTAGATAAACCCTGAGGACTATGTTGTTAAACTCTGACTTTAGTTAAACCCTGAGGACTATGTTGTTAAACTCTGACTTAGTTAAACCCTGAGGACTATGTTGTTAAACTCTGACTTAGGTAAACCCTGAGGACTATGTTGTTAAACTCTGACTTAGTTAAACCCTGAGGACTATGTTGTTAAACTCTGACTTAGTTAAACCCTGAGGACTATGTTGTTAAACTCTGACTTAGTTAAACCCTGAGGACTATGTTGTTAAACTCTGACTTAGATAAACCCTGAGGACTATGTTGTTAAACTCTGACTTAGTTAAACCCTGAGGACTATGTTGTTAAACTCTGACTTTGGTAAACCCTGAGGACTATGTTGTTAAACTCTGACTTAGTTAAACCCTGAGGACTATGTTGTTAAACTCTGACTTAGTTAAACCCTGAGGACTATGTTGTTAAACTCTGACTTAGATAAACCCTGAGGACTATGTTGTTAAACTCTGACTTAGTTAAACCCTGAGGACTATGTTGTTAAACTCTGACTTAGGTAAACCCTGAGGACTATGTTGTTAAACTCTGACTTAGTTAAACCCTGAGGACTATGTTGTTAAACTCTGACTTAGTTAAACCCTGAGGACTATGTTGTTAAACTCTGACTTAGTTAAACCCTGAGGACTATGTTGTTAAACTCTGACTTAGTTAAACCCTGAGGACTATGTTGTTAAACTCTGACTTAGTTAAACCCTGAGGACTATGTTGTTAAACTCTGACTTAGATAAACCCTGAGGACTATGTTGTTAAACTCTGACTTAGTTAAACCCTGAGGACTATGTTGTTAAACTCTGACTTAGGTAAACCCTGAGGACTATGTTGTTAAACTCTGACTTAGGTAAACCCTGAGGACTATGTTGTTAAACTCTGACTTTGGTAAACCCTGAGGACTATGTTGTTAAACTCTGACTTAGTTAAACCCTGAGGACTATGTTGTTAAACTCTGACTTAGTTAAACCCTGAGGACTATGTTGTTAAACTCTGACTTTGGTAAACCCTGAGGACTATGTTGTTAAACTCTGACTTAGTTAAACCCTGAGGACTATGTTGTTAAACTCTGACTTAGTTAAACCCTGAGGACTATGTTGTTAAACTCTGACTTAGATAAACCCTGAGGACTATGTTGTTAAACTCTGACTTTGGTAAACCCTGAGGACTATGTTGTTAAACTCTGACTTAGTTAAACCCTGAGGACTATGTTGTTAAACTCTGACTTAGGTAAACCCTGAGGACTATGTTGTTAAACTCTGACTTAGTTAAACCCTGAGGACTATGTTGTTAAACTCTGACTTAGTTAAACCCTGAGGACTATGTTGTTAAACTCTGACTTAGTTAAACCCTGAGGACTATGTTGTTAAACTCTGACTTAGATAAACCCTGAGGACTATGTTGTTAAACTCTGACTCAGTTAAACCCTGAGGACTATGTTGTTAAACTCTGACTTAGGTAAACCCTGAGGACTATGTTGTTAAACTCTGACTTAGTTAAACCCTGAGGACTATGTTGTTAAACTCTGACTTAGTTAAACCCTGAGGACTATGTTGTTAAACTCTGACTTAGATAAACCCTGAGGACTATGTTGTTAAACTCTGACTTAGTTAAACCCTGAGGACTATGTTGTTAAACTCTGACTTAGGTAAACCCTGAGGACTATGTTGTTAAACTCTGACTTAGTTAAACCCTGAGGACTATGTTGTTAAACTCTGACTTAGTTAAACCCTGAGGACTATGTTGTTAAACTCTGACTTAGTTAAACCCCTTCTTACCACTTTTTTTACACTGTGTTTTTCCCATTCTAATCATATTTCGTTGTCTGATATGCCAATTTTTGCCAATTTATCCAGTTTCTGCAAATATCTGCCTGTTTTCTCTTTCTTAGTTAACACTTTTTTTGCCGGTTTATATCAATTTTTCTGTTCAATTCAATTTTTTCACCAAATTTCTACTCATTTTTGCCAAGTTAAAGCCATTTCAACCACTTCTGAACTCCCTTTTACCACTATCTATGCCCATTTTTTCCACTTCAACTCATTTTTGCCATTGATTTATTTATTTTTTTATTTTTTTATTTTGTTGTTGTTGTTTGTTTGTTTGTTTGTTTTGCCATTTTTTGGAATTGTAGCTTCTTCTAGCCCATTTCTGCTCCTTTAAAATCCAATTTCACCACATTTTCACCTTTTTTTGGCCATTTTTAACCCATTTCTATTCTTTTTTTTCCAACAGAAGGGATTCACATTTTAAAACGACTATTTACTACACAAATGATTAAAAATACATAGCTTCTTTAATAAGAGTGGTTATTTTTTTCAGGTTAGATATAAAATATGGATATCACGGCTTGACTTTACTATGGACCATGGTTCTGCTGACCTCCAGGGACCCCCAGTTTGGATGGGGACCATAAAGCTGTCCCAGCTCTACCATCCCTTGAATCACTCCACCACAAACGGACACTGTGCAGAGCCCGCAAGATCACCTCGGGTCTCACTCACCCTGCACACTATGCATTCCAATGACCACCAGCTTGGCTGTGTGGTCATTGAAGAATCAATCAATCAATCAATCAATCAGTTTACCCCCCTTTGGGTGACCTTGTCTCCTCATGATTATTCTAAAATCTTCAGGGATGTTCAGCCACCTTCAGGTGCAGTGGGGGTCTCCGGTCTGTGGGACCTTTATTTTGGGGGTTGTGGTCTGAAAAGGCTGAGACGCCCTGGTCTAGAGCAGTGTTACCTAGCCCTGCTCAACCAAAGAGCCAAATTGTTGAAAAAAAATAAAATAACTTCGCATGAGCCACAATTTAAACAGTTAAATGAGCAAAAATTAGTTAAAATGGAAAAAAATGTTGCAAAAAATGGATGAAAAGGGGGCAAAATAGGCATAAAATTGCAAAAACAGGTTAAAAAAAAGCAAAAATGTGGAGAAAAAGAGGCAACATGGATGACCAAAAAAAAGAGTAACAGGTGGCAAAAATGGTTAAAAGGCTGTGAAATGTAGCCAAAAAAAAGAGAACGAGAAAAGCACTCAGAGAGCGCAGACCTCCACCATCAGCCCTAGCCCCCAATAGTAACGACTCCTTTAAAACAATCCTGGATCCAGACGGTGATCTGGATCAGTCCCAAAATCTAACCAGTTCTTCTTTATGCAATTTCTGACATTTCCTGAAAATTTCATCGAAATCTGTCCATAACTTTATAAGTTATGATGCTAAAAAACAAGCTAACCCTGCCAATGACATTAGGAGGGAAAATCGACTGAAATGGGCAAAAGCAGCAAGAGTGGCAACAATGGCAACAAAGTGGCATCCAATGGCAAACAGCAGCTTAAAGGCCCATTTATGCTCAACCTTAAATACGGACCCAGATACGGACGGAGCCTTCAGTCCGTGCTCCGTGTTCATTTCCTCCGTATTTCTGCTGGTTTCCATGAAGCTTACGAATACGGGCCAAACGGAGCAGTACCACCGGAAACCGCGGGACCAGTGTTGCTGTCACTACCCGATACGTAGCTCTAGTGGGAGACAAAGAAGAAATAACAACAGTGAAGAAGAAATAACAACAGCGAAGAAGAAATAACAACGGCGGAACCTTTAGAGGAAAAGTTGTACGCGTTGGTTAGAAACGCTGCCTCCGTTTGTGTCTTTTATACAGAGGTACATTTTCAACACCTCCTCCACAGTCGCCATGTTTGTTTCTGAGTTTGTTGTTGTCATAAACTTTTGACCCTGGATCTGTTGGTTAACATCCATGCCGATGTAAAGGACGCATGGAAGTACGTGAGCAGTGAAGGTAACATGGTTTGAAAAGGACGTATACATTTTCGTACGTAAAGGGGGGGATTGCAAATAGCAAAAAGCAGGACAAAAGAGGCAAAAACTGGTTTAAAAAAAAGGAAAAAGCCAAAAATAGGACAAGAGTGACAAAAATGAGTTTGAAAAGCAACAAAATGGACTAAAAGTGGCCAAAAAAAAAAGAGAAAAGGGGGAAAATTTCCAAATAAAGGTCACGGAAATATACAGACAAAAAATAAAGGGTTTCAGTTAAAGCCAGCTGGGCAACAATCTGTTCACGTAGGCTGCAGTGGGTAATTTCTCAGGTCAAAGTTGACCTTTCTTTAAGGTTTTCTGGGGAATAAGATTTCATAGAGGAGCCACCAGTCATTGGAGCAGAGCCACCCGTCAAATATCACTGCCGCAGGTTTGAGGGAGCGTGCTGTATCAGCACGGGGGTTTCTACGACTACAGGACCAGGTTTAGGGGTCTGTTAGTCCATCACACCTTTAGAACCTTTACTGACAGAACCCCAGAGATACGGAGGACAACATCAAAGCCTAAGACTTCTGTATGGAGTCATTATTGTCACAAAACTCAAGCACACATTTTAACTTGGTGAGACCCCGTCTGACTGATCCTGGTCCTCTAACCTGCCTCCCTGAGTCTGTTTTCACACCCACGTTTGATCCCCGCCTGAAGGACAGGTGTGACACCTGGACCATGGTCCAGACCACACAGGTAGAGGATGGACCAATCAGGGTAGCTCATCATCTCAGGTGCCTGCTGAGCCCGTTAACTGATCCGGTTCCTCCTCCAACCAAAAGGCTGGAAACGGACTCTTGTGAACTTCGTTGCTGAAACATTACAGCCATGAAGCCCTCAGGTTCTGGACTGGATCCAGTCCTCCCTCAGGTTCTGGACTGGATCCAGTCCTCAGCTAGGACTAACAGGTTCTGGACTGGATCCAGGCCTCCCACAGGTTCTGGACTGGATCCAGTCCTCAGCTAGGACCAACAGGTTCTGGACTGGATCCAGTCCTCAGCTAGGACTAACAGGTTCTGGACTGGATCCAGGCCTCCCACAGGTTCTGGACTGGATCCAGTCCTCAGCTAGGACCAACAGGTTCTGGACTGGATCCAGGCCTCCCACAGGTTCTGGACTGGATCCAGTCCTCAGCTAGGACTAACAGGTTCTGGACTGGATCCAGGCCTCCCACAGGTTCTGGACTGGATCCAGTCCTCAGCTAGGACCAACAGGTTCTGGACTGGATCCAGTCCTCAGCTCAGACTACCATGTTCAGGACTGGATCCAGGACTAGCAGGTCCTGGTTCAGACATGGAGGTAAATCTCTGAAAAGCGGTCTTTTTCCTCCCTCAGGTTCAGGACTGGATCCAGGACTAGCAGGTCCTGGTTCAGACATGGAGGTAAATCTCTGAAAAGTGGTCTTTTTCCTCCCTCAGAGCCGTTTTGCTGTAAAATGGCCGACCTTTGTAAATTGCTGTGTTTAAGCCTTTGCTTTTTAGCCTTCTGTAAATGTCACATAATGTTATTGGGCAGTGGCGGCGGCGGCGGCCCAGGATCATTAATGTGTGGCGAGCGGAGGGAGCGGCGGCGGAGGCTGTATCACTCAGAGAGACATCAGAGCAGAAGTGTAAACATCATTTGGACACGTCAGTTTTTCTGCTCCGATGGTTTGATGTTGATGAAGGGAGACCTTCTCTCAGAGCGCACTCATGCACGCCGTTTGATCGATACGGCAGGAAGCTCGCTGTTACTCCACCGCTGCCCGGGGAGGAAGAGGAGGAGGAGGAGGAATCCTCTCAAACAAAGACACAACAAAGTTATCTGCTCTGCTCCATTTTTCCACATCAGAACGAGGGAGGCTGAAAATCTGGACGTTCAAACGGGAGGCAGCAGTCCTTCTCTGATTGGACAGAAATATTCAGATATCTTTAAAAACAACCTCAGAAATATTCAGATATCTTTAAAAACAACCTCAGAAATATCCATATATATATATATATACAGTCCTTAACAAATGTATCAGCCCACCCTAACCCTAACCACAGTCAGGTTTCTGCCACAGCTGCTCTAAATTAACAGCATTGGTAATGACCAAACTCATTTTGATGTTTCTGCAATGGTTAATACACCAATATGTAGAAGCTCTTTAACCCAAATGATATTTTTAATGCTAAAATAGAATTATTATTGTTATCCATGAACTTTCACATTTACTGATTTACAAAAAACCTGTAAAAATAGTAAAGCACATGAATATTTCTGATGAATGTGTCAGATTATAGTTATTTACTGTCATTCCTGAACAGAAAAATGAGTTTTAGTGGTTGAATGTTATGCTTGATTCATTTCTGACTTCTCAGAGAAGCCCAGTGAGCCGGCTCAAATTTGGGTGAATTCAGTTTGAAATTCCTCATTCCTGTTCAAAATGGTAAACGTGGAGAGCTCACTGAAAATGAAAGAGTCTGTATTAAAGCACTTCATGATGCTGGATGGTCTCTGAGACAAACAGGGAGAGACAGAAAGTGTTCTCAGTGTGGTCAAGTCTGCTTTGGAGTCAGTCGCCCAGACTGGTACTTAGAAAATCTGCCAAGGCAGGAAACCAAAGTTAACTGTAGCAGACGTCAGACACCTCAAGGTCTGAAGTACTAGAGACAGAAGGAAGAGCACTGCTGATCTTCAGGCAGAGATGAATCTTCTAGATCAGAGTCTGAGGAAGTCTTCAGAATGACCATCAGCAGACGACTGAGGGAACAAGGCTTAGAGGGAAGAACAGCTGCTAAGAAGCCATTATTGAGGCCTGCAGACATCCAGAAACGCCTCAGATTTACCAGGGAGCACAAACACTGGACTGTTGATGACTGGGAGAAGGTCCTCTGGATGGACCAATCCAAGTTTGAAGTCTTGGGTCAGCGTGGTCGTGTTTATGTCTGCAGAAAAGCTGGAGAAGGTTTTGATGCCAGATGCACCCACAGAGAAACACGGTGGAGACTCCATTATGGTACGGGGTTCTATTTGTGGATACGGCGTGGGCAAAGGAGTGAAAATGG
>NC_054869.1:441244-453744 GCF_018320785.1 Cheilinus undulatus | reverse complement strand
TCCATCCATCCATCATCCATCCATCCATTCATCTATCCATTCATCCATCCATCCATTCATCCATCCATTCATGCACCCATGCATCCATCCATCATCCATCCATCCATCCATCATCCATCCATCCATGCATCCATCATCCATCATCCATCATCCATCCATCCATCATCCATCATCCATCCATTCATCCATCCATGCATCCATCATCCATCATCCATTCATCCATCCATGCATCCATTCATCCATCCATCCATCCATCCATGCATCCATCATCCATCATCCATCATCCATCCATCCATCATCCATCATCCATCCATTCATCCATCCATGCATCCATCATCCATCATCCATTCATCCATCCATGCATCCATTCATCCATCCATCCATCCATCCATCCATGCATCCATCATCCATCATCCATCATCCATCCATCCATCATCCATCATCCATCCATTCATCCATCCATGCATCCATCATCCATCATCCATTCATCCATCCATGCATCCATCATCCATCATCTATTCATCCATCCATGCATCCATCCATCCATGCATCCATGCATCCATCCATCATCCATCCATCCATCATCCATCCATCCATCATCCATCCATCCATTCATCTATCCATCCATCCATCCATCCATCCATCCATCATCCATCCATCCATTCATCCATCCATCCATCATCCATCCATCCATCATCCATCCATCCATTCATCTATCCATCCATCCATGCATCCATCATCCATCATCCATCATCCATCCATCCATCCATCCATCCATTCATCCATGCATTCATCCATCCATCCATCCATCATCCATCCATCCATTCATCTATCCATTCATCCATCCATCCATTCATCCATCCATTCATGCACCCATGCATCCATCCATCATCCATCCATCCATCCATCATCCATCCATCCATGCATCCATCATCCATCATCCATCATCCATCCATCCATCATCCATCATCCATCCATTCATCCATCCATGCATCCATCATCCATCATCCATTCATCCATCCATGCATCCATCATCCATCATCCATCATCCATCCATCCATCATCCATCATCCATCCATTCATCCATCCATGCATCCATCATCCATCATCCATTCATCCATCCATGCATCCATTCATCCATCCATCCATCCATCCATGCATCCATCATCCATCATCCATCATCCATCCATCCATCATCCATCATCCATCCATTCATCCATCCATGCATCCATCATCCATCATCCATTCATCCATCCATGCATCCATCATCCATCATCTATTCATCCATCCATGCATCCATCCATCCATGCATCCATGCATCCATCCATCATCCATCCATCCATCATCCATCCATCCATCATCCATCCATCCATTCATCTATCCATCCATCCATCCATCCATCCATCCATCATCCATCCATCCATTCATCCATCCATCCATCCATTCATCCATGCATTCATCCATCCATCCATCATCCATCCATCCATTCATCTATCCATTCATCCATCCATCCATTCATCCATCCATTCATGCACCCATGCATCCATCCATCATCCATCCATGCATCCATCATCCATCATCCATCATCCATCATCCATCATCCATCCATCCATCATCCATCATCCATCCATTCATCCATCCATTCATCTATCCATCCATCATCCATCCATCCATTCATCCATCCATCCATGCATCCATGCATCCATCCATCATCCATCCATCCATGCATCCATCATCCATCATCCATCATCCATCCATCCATCCATCCATCCATGCATCCATCATCCATCATCCATTCATCCATCCATGCATCCATTCATCCATCCATCCATCCATCCATGCATCCATCATCCATCATCCATTCATCCATCCATGCATCCATTCATCCATATATCCATCCATCCATGCATCCATGCATCCATCCATCATCCATCCATCCATCATCCATTCATCCATCCATCATCCATCATCCAGCAGAGTCCCCCACACCCACACAGACCCTCTGTTCCCAAGGCTTTCTCCCTCCCTCCCCCATCCCCCTCGGGGGAACTTTCCAGACTCTGTGGCTCCACCCCCACCACTGTAGTGCAGTCCCCCCACCGAGCTGAGCTGCCCCCACCTTACTCTAACCACTGGCCAGGTTAAGATACAGCTGGAGAGACTCCACCCCAGCAAGGCTCCAGGCCCTGACAGCATCAGCTCCAGGGTTCTGAAGACCTGTTCCAGCCAGCTGTGTCCTGTTCTCCAACATCTCCTCAACCTGAGCCAGGAGAGGATACCGGTACTGTGGACTACATCCTGCCTGGCACTGAATAAGACGACTCAATCTGACCCCTGAGACTATCGGCCGGCTGCTCTCACATCACATGTGATAGAGGTGCTGGAGAGGCAGGTCTTGACCCACATCAGGCCGCTGGTGAGACCATCCCTGGATCCTCTACAGTTTCCGTACTAGCCTTACCTGGGAGTGGACAATGTGATCATCTACCTGCTGCAGCGTGCTCACTCACACCTGGAAGGCAACGGATGCAGATTCACCTTCATCCAGCCTTACCTGCTGGGAGAGAAGCTGCGGATGATGGAGGTGGACTCCTCCATCACCTCCTGGATTCCTGACTACCTGACAGACAGACATCAGTGTGTCCGACTGGGCAGTGTTCAGTCTGGTGTGTGTACACCTCAGACTTCCAGCACAACTCCGGGTCATTCCATCTGCAGAAGTTTTCAGATGACTCTGCAGAGGTGGGGTGTGTAAGTGATGGGAGAGAGGAGGAGTACAGAGCGCTGGTGGATGGCTTTTTGGAGTGGACACCTGCTGCTGAACGTAGCCAAGACCAGAAAGATGGTGATCAGGAGGAAGAGGACAGCTTCTCCACCGCTGTGACATCGCCCTGGTGGAGGAGTAGAGCATCCACATCCACAGCAGACTGAACTGGAAGGCCAACACTGAGGCTGTGATGAGCAGACTCTATTTCCTGAGGAAGCTGAGATCCTTCAACGTGTGCTGCAGGATGTTGGAGGTCTACCAGTCTGTTGTTGAAAGTGGTTTATACTTGGCAGCGGTCTGCTGGGGGGGCGGCATCGGAGCAGGATACCAACAGACTGGACCAGCTGATGAAGAGGGCCAGCTCAGTGACTGGCTGCTAACTGGACACTTTAGAGAGGAGGACGCTGTTATCCATCATTTTTGTACCGCTGCAATAAGCCCAGTGTTCATTTATTTTCAATAGATACGTTCAAGTTGTTCTTTTCACCCTGTTGACTCTTATTTCTACTGATGGATAGCTCGTAAATATGTTTATACCTTTACTGAATCTCACTTACAGCTGGAAATATAACAGATAAAGGCAGAAGCTGTAGCTCACTCACAGGTCAGAACAGAGACAGAATGAAAAAGTTACTCTCCATCTCTCTAACTCGGCTCAGCGCTGTGACGCATGAGCGTGTGCTGGATAAGGTTCTCTGTCAGGATGGATCCAGCAGGATTTTAAAGGAGTGGCAGAGCCACAGGCTCACAGTACCGAACTGTTGACCACTTCTAAGAATTTCCCCAGTGAAGGCAAATAAAAACACATCAGACTCAGTGTGTAAGGTCCGAGTGTGTGACTTTCTTCAGATTAAAGATAAAAAAAAACAATACTTCAGAGAATGAGAGGCCCAGTGTGTAAAGACCCTGGATCAAACCGCCCCCCTTCTGAGTCAGTCTGAACTTCCAAAGAACATCATCTGGTTTATGTCAAGAAGGCACCAAAGCCCCCAACATCCCCAGCTTCACCAACATTCTATCCTCTGCCAATGATGATGTCATCCTTTAAAGTTGATGAAACATTCTAACCTTCTCTTTGAAGATGATGTCATCCTTTAAAGTTGATGAAACATTCTAACCTTCTCTTTGAAGATGATGTCATCCTTTAAAGTTGATGAAACATTCTAACCTTCTCTTTGAAGATGATGTCATCCTTTAAAGTTGATGAAACATTCTAACCTTCTCTTTGAAGATGATGTCATCCTTTAAAGTTGATGAAACATTCTAACCTTCTCTTTGAAGATGATGTCATCCTTTAAGGTCTATCAAACATTCCAACCTTCTCTTTGAAGATGATGTCATCCTTTAAGGTCTATCAAACATTCCAACCTTTGCTTTGAAGATGATGTCATCCTTTAAGGTCTATCAAACATTCCAACCTTTGCTTTGAAGATGATGTCATCCTTTAAGGTCTATCAAACATTCCAACCTTTGCTTTGAAGATGATTTTAAGGTCTATCAAACATTCTAACCTTCTCTTTGAAGATGATGTCATCCTTTAAAGTTGATGAAACATTCTAACCTTCTCTTTGAAGATGATGTCATCCTTTAAAGTTGATGAAACATTCTAACCTTCTCTTTGAAGATGATGTCATCCTTTAAAGTTGATGAAACATTCTAACCTTCTCTTTGAAGATGATGTCATCCTTTAAAGTTGATGAAACATTCTAACCTTCTCTTTGAAGATGATGTCATCCTTTAAAGGTGATCAAACTTTCCGTCCTTGCCTGTCTTGAGCAGTGATCCTGCCTTGGGTCAGGGTTAGGGTTATTAACCACAGAGGTCACTGCTTGGTGAAACACAAATATTAGACACATAAAGACTGAACGCGGTCCAGCTTCAAACATGTCAGAGGAAGGACGTGAGCGCTGCCATCTTTCAGTGAGCGCTCACACATTTCCAGATGGTGTGGAGGCGGAGTGTCAGGGAGAAAAACGCTCCGGTGAACAATGAGAGGAAACAGAGAAAGTTTGTGGAGCAGACGGCTCGGTTTGTCACAAAGTGTCAGAGGATGGAGACGGACGGTTTTCTGCTTCACAACACCAGCAGCTCTCTCAGGCAGGCCCAGACACGCTCAGAAGACACACGTCCATTCATGCATACATGGCTGCTCACGTGCACGCCCCCCGCACACTTACGGCGAGTCTTTTCATGCGTGTGGATGTTCTCAGCCCCGTGGAGTCACTTTATTATAAAATGTAAAATCGTTCACTTTTATTTAATCAGATGAAAAGATGAAACGTGTACGGGTCATTAATCTGGCAGAGGGCTGACTGCTCTGAGCAGGTTCTTCTGGGATGTTTGGCATGGTGCATTGTTCATTTTTCAAAGCTCTGCTAGTCTTTATCTTTAGATTCAGTATTAACTTGTTGTTCCCTCCATAGTTTTATGACCAGACTGGCGCTGTGGCAGCTTTGTCATGACTTGATTATCATTTTTGCGTGTATGTCAGAGCTTCAGACTGCCTGTAAGAGCGCCATGTCGCTCTCTCCATTAAGCCAGTGGTTGTTAGCATGTTAGCTTTCATGTCCTGTCATCTCTACTGTGTGTGTGTGTGTGTGTGTGTGTGTGAGTTGGGGGGGGGGGGGGGGGTGTGAATGGCATATGTCATTCGTTTTGCCAAATTGTGATCTTATCTCGATACATAACTTTATTGCTACCAGAGCCGTTAGCAGGTTAGCGGGTCCGTCCCTAATAACGGCCCCGCTTCCGTTGTGACTTTTTATTTGCACCAAGTTGTTGTATTTGTGTTGCGAACCTTTGTTTTTGTGTTTTTTCTCAAATGTCATTGTGGTTATTCTTTTTGCAGTGTTTTGAATTTGCATTCGTGTGAGACCTCTCGGCCACCGTAGGTAGAGCCTCTTTTGACTGTCAATAAAAAAATCCTCTTTGTGTGCCAATGTGTGTATTCTTGAAATATGACTCAGGCAATTATTATTACTATAGTACCAAAAGTATTCACTCACCCATCCAAATAATGTAAATCAGGTGTTCCAGTCACTTCCATGTCCACAGGTGTATAAAATCATCACCTAGGCATGCAGACTGTTTCTACAAACATCAGTGAAAGAATGGCTCGCTCTCAGGAGCTCAGTGAATTCCAGCGTGGTACTGTGATAGGATGCCACCTGTGCAACAAGTCCAGTGGTGAAACTTCCTGGCTCCTAAATATTCCACAGTCAACTGTCAGTGGTATTAGAACAAAGTGGAAGCCACTGGGAACGACAGCAACTCAGCCACCAAGTGGTAGGCCACGTAAAATGAGGGAGCGGGGTCAGAGGATGCTGAGGTCATAGTGCACAGAGGTGGCCAACTTTCTGCAGAGTCAATGGCTACAGACCTCCAAACTTCATGTGGCCTTCAGATTAGCTCAAGAACAGTGGTAGAGAGCTTCATGAATGTGTTTCCATGGTAACAGCTGCATCCAAGCCATACATCACCAAGTGCAATGCAAAGCGTGGGATGCAGTGGTGTAAAGCACGCCACCACTGGACTCTAGAGCAGTGGAGACGCCTTCTCTGGAGTGACCAATCACGCTTCTCCATCTGGCAATCTGATGGACCAGTCTGGGTTTGGTGGTTGCCAGGAGAACCGTACTTGTCTGACTGCATTGTGCCAAGTGTAAAGTTTGGTGGAGGGGGGATTATGGTGTGGGCTTGTTCTTCAGGAGCTGGGCTTGGCTCCTTAGTTCCAGTCAAAGGAACTCTGAATGCTTCAGCATACCAAGAGATTTTGGACAATTCCATGCTCCCAACTTTGTGGGAACAGTTTGGGGATGGCCCCTTCCTGTTCCAACATGACTGTGCACCAGTGCACAAAGCAAGGTCCATAAAGACATGGAGGAGAGAGTTTGGTGTGGATCACCTTGACTGGCCTGCACAGAGTCCTGACCTCAACCCCATAGAACACCTTTGGGATGAATTAGAGCGGAGACTGAGAGCCAGGCCTTCTGGTCCAACATCAGTGTGACCTCACAGATGTGCCTCTGGAAGAATGGTCAAACATTCCCATAAACACACTCCTAAACCTTGTGGAAAGCCTTCCCAGAAGAGTTGAAGCTGTTCTAGCTGCAGAGGGTGGACCCACGTCAGATTAAACCCTGTGGATTAAGAATGGGATGTCACTGAAGTTCATATGTGAGTCATGGCAGGTGAGCCAATACTTCTGTCAATACAATTAATTTATTTCTATATAGTTATATGTGCACCTTAAGTCACACTCTAACTCGGTGGATAGTTTCACTTATGGTGCAAATGTGTCTCACATCAGAATCCAGCAGAAACATGAGCAACAGAAGCCCAGCAGGGGGCGCTGTACGACAGGAAACATCCAAACACAACTAATCACTCTGCCCAAGGGCATGATGGGAAACTCTGCCACACATTCAGCAGATTTAAAACTGCCCTCCACTGTGGATCAACACTGTCAGAAAACAGTGAAGATTCTTTTATTCAGAATGGAGTTAGAATTAGACTTTGGGAGTTAACCAACTCTGAGTAGGTTAACCCTGAGATATCTACTCCAGTTTTTACTGTGTCTGTGGAATCATTCTGTCTGAGCTGCTGTGGAGGAAAACTACAGGAGTGTCACTCTGGTTAAAACCACTGATTTCAAAATGAACTCTAAAAAGTAAAAGTACACCAGAGCTGTCCTGGATGACAGTAATCTGAGTAAATGGTTACCTCTGATGTGGACAGACGTTTCTGTTTCATTTGGCCTTCTCTTCTCTCAGAGTTGATGGGACACTCACTCAGGGGGTCTCAAAGTCCCGACGCTAACCTGCATGCCAAAATGAAGAAGAGGCCATGACGCAGTCGTCACGCAGCCACCACGGCAGACGGAGGTCGCTGTGGCGTCAGCTGATTACTTCCCCGGTCTGTGCCTGAGCCCAGGAGCATCAGTCCACACCAAATGTGATGGTTTGAATAACCGATGTTATTCAAAGCTACAAGGGTGTTTTCCAGGTTTATTTAGGGGCTTTTCTGCCTTCATCAGTGGAGGACAGTGACTTTTTTTGCCCATTTTAGTCACTTTTCACTCTTTTTTGCCATGATTTTGCCACTGATTCTGGATTCAGGTCTAACCTGAGGGTCTAACAGGGTCTAACAGGGTTTTAACCATAAACTGCCAACCTCATTTCACCAGTAATAAAATATGAAGAAAAAAAACATCACTGATGATAAATGATTCTGACATTAGAAAAGTTAAAAATAAAAGTTTAAAGGCTCACAATCTGAGAAAAGTAACTGAATTCGTTCAAACACGTCAAAACATGAAATTGAAATTGAAAATGTTTTAAAAGGCAAATATTTTAGAAAGAAAGTCAAAACCATGAGTTTAAAGGTCAAAATATGAAATACAATTTATAATGATGAAATTAAAAGTCAAAACACGATTCAAATTTTTAAATTATGAAGACACAGTTTGGAGTTGAAAAAATGACGTAAAATACAAAACAATTGGTTAAAAAGATCAAAATATCACTTAAAAATTAGAATTCTGAATCTTAAAGCTCAGAATATTCTATGAGAAGTCAAAATATGAGTGTAAATGCTCGAAGTATGAAATAAAAAGTCAAAATCCTCCATTTGAGTCCTAGTTGTGAGATGCTAAATTGAAAATGTGAAATTAAAACTCAAATTAATTTCTTTCCCACATTCCTGACTTTCATTTAAATTTTTTTTCTCCTTATTTTTTCAGATTTTATGACTTAACAAGGAAATCTTCAATCATCAGGATACGTTCACGTTTTTATTCTTGAGTAAATCTGCAGACCTCAGACTGACAGGACAGTTAGAACAGAAATATCAGATCATCTTGGGGGCCGGATTGAACCGTTCCACGGGTGTTGCTGCACATGCTAACACAGGTATTACCTGTGTATGTGAGCAGCTCCAACCATGGTCATACCCACACACAGCAGCCTCTCTGAAAGCTGTAGCTCAGTGATGATTGGTTGTCAGAGTTCCCGCCTGGACCCCTGTTTAAACCAGCGGACTGGCGTTTGTGTTCAGAGGATGATAGCAGCTAAAAATCAGCTGGTCCTCATGTCTCTAATGATTATGAATTCAGCGGCCGACGTCTACCAGGTGAGTGGCAGCGCTGCACGCTGACAGAATGTGAACGTTCCCGTGCTGCAGACAAGGTCAGAGTCAGTGAGAGAGTAATAAATGTGGAGTGAGCGAGCGGGCGAGTGAGATGCAGCCATTATCTTTGCCGTGTGCCAGCTGACCTGACATTCTAACAAATGGAGGGGAAAACTCTGCCTGAGATGTAAATCCTCTCTCTCTATGAACGCCACACTCTCCTCAGAAAGTGAGGCGCTGACCCGTGGCGTCCACTAAGATGTGACATGACAGGAACGGAGGGATTAGAGAGATGGAGGGGTGGCAGGGGAGGGGAGGAGCTGAGTAAAAGAGAATAATGATTGCAGAGGATAGATAAGATGTCACGGCAAAAACACAAAACTGTCAGAGAGACGTATGCACAGGGACGTCTGCAAAGAGACGTCTGCACAGAGACATCTGCACAGAGACATCTGCAGAGAGACGTCTGCAGAGAGACATCTGCACAGAGACATCTGCAAAGAGATGTCTGCAAAGAGACATCTGCAAAAAGATGTCTGCAAAGAGACGTCTGCAAAAAGATGTCTGCAAAGAGACGTCTGCTCAGAGACGTCTGCAGAGAGATGTCTGCACAGAGAGACGTCTGCACAGAGACGTATGCACAGAGAGACATCTGCACAGAGACATCTGCACATAGACGTATGCACAGACAGACGTATGCACAGAGACGTATGCACAGAGAGACATCTGCACAGAGACATCTGCAGAGAGAGACGTCTGCACAGAGACGTCTGCACAGAGAGACATCTGCACAGAGACATCTGCACAGAGACGTATGCACAGAGAGACGTCTGCACAGAGACGTATGCACAGAGAGACATCTGCACAGAGACATCTGCACATAGACGTATGCACAGAGAGACGTCTGCACAGAGACGTATGCACAGAGAGACATCTGCACAGAGACATCTGCACAGAGAGACGTCTGCACAGAGACGTATGCACAGAGAGACATCTGCACAGAGACATCTGCACAGAGAGACGTCTGCACAGAGACGTATGCACAGAGAGACGTCTGCACAGAGACATCTGCACAGAGACGTATGCACAGAGAGACGTCTGCACAGAGACGTATGCACAGAGAGACGTCTGCACAGAGACATCTGCAAAGAGACGTCTGCACAGAGACATCTGCAAAGAGACGTCTGCAGAGAGCCGCCTGCAGAGAGACATCTGCACAGAGACATCTGCAAAGAGATGTCTGCTCAGAGACATCTGCAAAAAGATGTCTGCAAAGAGACGTCTGCTCAGAGACATCTGCAGAGAGATATCTGCACATAGACGTATGCACAGAGAGACGTCTGCACAGAGACATATGCACAGAGAGACGTCTGCACAGAGACGTATGCACAGAGAGACGTCTGCAGAGAGATGTCTGCAGAGAGATGTCTGCAGAGAGATGTCTGCAGAGAGATGTCTGCACAGAGACGTCTGCAGAGAGATGTCTGCAGAGAGATGTCTGCACAGAGACGTCTGCAGAGAGACATCTGCAGAGAGACATCTGCAGAGAGACGTCTGCAGAGAGACATCTGCACAGAGACATCTGCAAAGGGATGTCTGCAAAGAGACATCTGCAAAAAGATGTCTGCAAAGAGACGTCTGCTCAGAGACATCTGCAGAGAGATGTCTGCACATAGACGTATGCACAGAGAGACGTCTGCACAGAGACGTATGCACAGAGAGACATCTGCACAGAGACATCTGCATAGAGACGTATGCACAGAGAGACGTCTGCACAGAGACATCTGCAAAGAGACGTCTGCACAGAGACATCTGCAGAGAGACATCTGCAGAGAGACATCTGCAGAGAGCCGCCTGCAGAGAGACATCTGCACAGAGACATCTGCACAGAGACGTATGCACAGAGAGATGTCTGCACAGAGACGTATGCACTGAGAGACGTCTGCACAGAGACGTATGCACAGAGAGACGTCTGCACAGAGACATCTGCAAAGAGACGTCTGCACAGAGACATCTGCAGAGAGAAATCTGCAGAGAGACGTCTGCAGAGAGACATCTGCAGAGAGACATCTGCAGAGAGCCGCCTGCAGAGAGACATCTGCACAGAGACATCTGCACAGAGACGTATGCACAGAGAGATGTCTGCACAGAGACGTATGCACAGAGAGACGTCTGCACAGAGACGTATGCACAGAGAGACGTCTGCACAGAGACATCTGCAAAGAGACGTCTGCACAGAGACATCTGCAGAGAGAAATCTGCAGAGAGACGTCTGCAGAGAGCCGCCTGCAGAGAGACATCTGCACAGAGACATCTGCAAAGAGATGTCTGCAAAGAGACGTCTGCTCAGAGACGTCTGCAGAGAGATATCTACACATAGATGTATGCACAGAGAGACGTCTGCACAGAGACGTATGCACAGAGAGACGTCTGCAGAGAGATGTCTGCAGAGAGATGTCTGCAGATAGAGGTCTGCAGGAAGAGGTCTGCAGAGATGTCCACACAGAGAAGTCTGCACAGAGATGTCTGCACAGAGACGTCTGCAGAGAGACGTCTGCACAGAGATGTCTGCACAGAGATGTCTGCACAGAGACATCTGCACAGAGACGTCTGCACAACGGCGTCTGCAGAGAGACGTCTGCAGAGAGAGAGAGAGAGAGAGAGAGAGTATTTTCCTTTGTTGTCCAATAGAAAACTTGAGCTGCTGCCTTGTTATTCATGTCTATGTGGTTTACACGTCTAGACAGAGAAATGAGGTGTTTTTTATTTTTTATTTTTCCAGTTTTATTAAACTAGGAGAACCTGACTGAGATCCAGAATCTCATTTATCAGAGGGTTCTAGCTCAGACTTAGAACACAACACTGATTACGAACACAGGTGAGACAAATCCAGGTGACAAAGTCAAACACCTATAACCTGCTGATTTACCAGGGAGAGTCTTCACCTTGGACCCCTACTGTCTAGAACCCTATCTTTGAGTCTGAACGGACATTTGAGCGAAGGAAACTTCTCAACGACCTTGACCTTTGACTTTTAAATTGAGAAAGTTCATTCCTTTTTCAGCATGGACATCAGTGTGAAGTGCCCCTCTAACAGTTTCTGAGTGGTGGACCTGTCATAATGCTTCAGCTCTGATCCACACACAGATATTCATGACAATAACAGTGTTGTTGGAGCCAGCGGACAAATGATTTTAGACCTTGTTATTGTTATAATAATAATGTAGAGTATTTAACACTGTTAATGTTATAATAATAATGTAGATTATTTTACACTCTGTTATTGTTATAATAATAATGTAGATTATTTTACACTCTGTTATTGTTATAATAATAATGTAGATTATTTTACACTCTGTTATTGTTATAATAATAATGTAGATTATTTTACACTCTGTTATTGTTATAATAATAATGTAGATTATTTTACACTCTGTTATTGTTATAATAATAATAATGTAGATTATTTTAAATTCTGTTATTGTTATAATAATAATGTAGATTATTTTACACTCTGTTATTGTTATAATAATAATGTAGATTATTTTACACTCTGTTATTGTTATAATAATAATGTAGATTATTTTACACTCTGTTATTGTTATAAT